>NC_025691.1:17919566-17938939 GCF_000633955.1 Camelina sativa
CGCAATGGATGGCACCAGAAGTTCTTCGGAATGAGGCTGCTGATGAAAAGTATAATCTCTTTTTCCTTGCTTGATTAACTTCCTTTGCTTGTTGTTTGATCTAGCTTTCAACTCTAACGATGCTCTTCCTACTCTGTAAATGGCAGGTCCGATGTTTATAGCTTTGGAGTAGTACTATGGGAGCTTGTAACAGAGAAGATCCCATGGGAAAATCTAAATGCTATGCAGGTATAGTTTCCACTTGAAGGAAATATGTCAACATCGTCTCCGAATGAAAATTAGATTAGGGAAATCCAAAACTTAGCCATATCGTACTCAGAAGATATACAAGGCCATATTAGTAAGAAGAATTTTAACGTCACAAAATACTACAGCTAAATTGGTTTCTAATATGCATTTAGTTTCCATCAACCATAGAAAGAAAGATGTACATAGTTTAAGTAAGTTGACTACCCATTTTGGCTATTTTAGTACCAATGGAAAACAGTAGAGTAAATTATCTTACTATAGTAAAACTACCTATAAAATGTGCAAGTTAAGTGAGTTGATGATATTTCTGGTCAACTCAAAGGTTGTTTTGCAACATGCTAAACATGAGTTCTGCTGAAGAAAGCTTGCTTTTTACTGTCTCCTCTTTGTTCTTGTATATATTACACTCCCACAGTAAAACAAATATGAAGAGAAGTCTATTGAGAAACTTGCAGGTGATTGGAGCAGTGGGGTTCATGAACCAGAGGCTGGAAGTTCCAAAGGACGTTGACCCTCAGTGGATTTCTTTAATGGAAAGCTGCTGGCATAGGTACAACTAATATGTTTTAACATTATGAATACCTTGCTAGACACAAGTAGCCTCACTTATGCTTCGGTCTTCAATAGTGGTTGCATATAGGAGGCACCAAATCCTGGTATTCATAAAAACAAAAAATCTGTAATATGTCACGCTCTGCTTTTCTGCAGTAACTGAACTAAACCTCATTTTTGCATCATGAATGAACATAGAAATTAGGAAAACTACGAATGTAGGAATGTTGCAAACCCTTGAATTTGGAATTAATCGAGTTTGGATTCTTATTAGGTAAAAGTAAAACTTTGGAATAATTGATTACTGTTTAGGAATTCTTGAGTAAACAAAAGTTTGATAAGATATTTACTCCGCAGTTCGATCCTTCGAATTCCATGGGTCTCAAACACATATAGTGATGTAGTTAGCCTGTTCAAGGCTTTATTAGCGAGTGTAAAGACTTCAAGGTTTATGCTTTTTTTGTGTTGAAATTTTTCCAGATTTTTATGGCCCCATAGGAAGGCTATAGTTTGGTACAATGATTGGTGTGAGTCTTGGTGTCATTTTAGATCTTGTATAGTTTTTCATTCAACCGACACCACTGTAGGCAGTTAGTTGGTGACTAAAAGTTGTAGATCTGAACATTGATCATCAAGAAATAGTGATTCGCTTTTACAGATTTACCCAAACTGTTAGCTGATACACGCTACTAAAGTCATTCACAGTTGCGTTTGATAAATATGTTATAGAGTAAATGTAGCAGCAGCTTATGTGAGTTGAGATATCTGTGCAGTGAACCGCAGTGTAGACCGTCGTTCCAAGAATTGATGGACAAACTAAGAGAGCTTCAAAGGAAGTACGCTATACAGTTCCAAGCAGCTCGTGCTGCATCAGTAGACAACTCTTTGCTCAAGGAAAAATAAACTGGAAGAACAGAGAATCTGAATATGCATTTCGCATTCAAGGCAAGAGAAAAGAAGAAGCTTATGGTACAAAAGAAGAAGTTTGGTGGAAGTTGCAATGAAGAGAAGCAGCTGAAGAAAGACTTTGATATTCAATTCTTTATATGGAAGTTCAATTCGAAATCAGTCATGTGTTTGCGATGAGAGCCACAGAGGGTATACATATATATAATCGTGCCTATCTATTTATGTAATTCATGTTGAGAGGCAGACCCAGTTCTTAAGAATAGTCTGTACAGGTGACAAAACGAGTAAAAAACAAGATTTGTAAGCCTAATTTTTAGTAAATAGTGTCACATTTATTTGGATCATGCATCGCTATTGTTAGAAAGTTTGGAGTAGGTTTGGTTTATAAGACCGTCTCAAAATGTGTTACTCTATTTTTTCCTCTAAAATAGAGTATTTTTTTCCTCTAATGTATTACTTTATTTTAGAATTGAAAATAGAGTTAGTGTAAAAAATATAGGTGAAAATAGAGTTGCTTTATATAGAGCAATCCAATCATTTTCTCTATTTTAAAGTAAAATATAAAGTAGAGTTAGAACAAATGTTACTCTATAATAGAGTTTTGACTTTAAAATAGAGTGTGGTTGGAGATGAACCAGATGTCAGATTCGATAAACGCGCGTGTGGTTACGAACACATCATCATGGTTTTNTGGAAGAACAGAGAATCTGAATATGCATTTCGCATTCAAGGCAAGAGAAAAGAAGAAGCTTATGGTACAAAAGAAGAAGTTTGGTGGAAGTTGCAATGAAGAGAAGCAGCTGAAGAAAGACTTTGATATTCAATTCTTTATATGGAAGTTCAATTCGAAATCAGTCATGTGTTTGCGATGAGAGCCACAGAGGGTATACATATATATAATCGTGCCTATCTATTTATGTAATTCATGTTGAGAGGCAGACCCAGTTCTTAAGAATAGTCTGTACAGGTGACAAAACGAGTAAAAAACAAGATTTGTAAGCCTAATTTTTAGTAAATAGTGTCACATTTATTTGGATCATGCATCGCTATTGTTAGAAAGTTTGGAGTAGGTTTGGTTTATAAGACCGTCTCAAAATGTGTTACTCTATTTTTTCCTCTAAAATAGAGTATTTTTTTCCTCTAATGTATTACTTTATTTTAGAATTGAAAATAGAGTTAGTGTAAAAAATATAGGTGAAAATAGAGTTGCTTTATATAGAGCAATCCAATCATTTTCTCTATTTTAAAGTAAAATATAAAGTAGAGTTAGAACAAATGTTACTCTATAATAGAGTTTTGACTTTAAAATAGAGTGTGGTTGGAGATGAACCAGATGTCAGATTCGATAAACGCGCGTGTGGTTACGAACACATCATCATGGTTTTTTTTTTTGTTTTTCTAATCTTAACTTTGGGCCTACATATTGGGCCGAGGCTTTATTAATATGATCTATATATGTTGTTATATCCAAAGTCTTAAAGAAAGGAAACAACGAAAACCTAATTCTTGTAATTCTGCTAATTCTTCTCATCAGTCATCAACACCACCGATTACCGAACAAGATGAAGACGATGAAAACAAGGAAACCTAATTCTGCTAATTCTTCTTCTTCTTCTTCTACAATCTTAAGACAAGCTACTTTGTTTAAGAAAGCTCGCGAGCTTTCTGTGCTCTGTGCAATCGAACTCTGCGTGATCTGTTACGGAGCCGATGGAACGCTTAAGACATATCCAGAAGAGAGGGAGAAGGTCGAAGCCATCGCTCTAAGGTACGCTGCATTGAGCAAGACGAAACGACGCAAAAAAAGCGTCGATCTTAACGAGTTTCTCGCAAAATCCAACAAGAAGAAACTGGTGAGACCGAGACGTGTATCCAAGTTTCCAGTTTGGGACCCTAGGTTTGATAATTACTCGGGTGAGCAAGTCACCGGAGTGGTTCAGTCCTTGGAACGTAACGTAACCAGATTACAAGATAGGTTTCGTGCTCTCGTTGAAGTTCAGGAACAGAGGAAGATGAATCAAGGAGCGAGTAGTAGTAGTACTAGGAATACGATCAATCAATATCTGCTTCCACAACAACCAAACAACCAGTTTTCCATGTTTCTGCTTAACCATGAGAATGGGAATGTCTCGCAAATCCCATTAGGTTTGATGAACCAAGGGCAATCTCTGCCGATGATTCCGCCTGTACTACTGGGAAACGACAACTCGGGCTCACTTGAAGCTTTTGGTCATCCTCTTTATGATCTCTCACAACCCCTCTTTTCTTGATTTGATTTTGATTAGTGCAAATTATCTAGTGTCTAATATGATTTTTTTTTTGGATTATGTCTGTCTGTCTAGTGTGTTGTAATTATGATTTTTTTTGTTGGATTATGTCTGTCTGTCTAGTGTGTTGTAATATGATTCATTATTTGTTTGGTGACTTGCTGCAATCTGTACTCTCTCTACTGCAGTCTATACTTGTAAAGCCTTACTGGCTTATTTTTAATCAATCGATTTAATCTAATCTCGAGCTAATTCATCTTGTTTCTAGTTACCTGCAACTATATATGAGTCCTTTGAATCATCACTTTTGACCGATCGGAGACGCACACAATTATCACTGATCCAAGTCCTTTTGAAATATATAACAAGGTTGGTTGTTCCAAACAAGGTAACTGATGATGAATGAGGTTGTGTCTCTAAACAATCGGAAGTCTTTGATGAATGACAAGCTCATCAAGCAGGGTTGAAGATCTGCAGTAGTCACTGATGGAAATAAAAAGTTTCAGATACTTTACACACACACAAAAATAAAGGTATCGATACTAAGCCGTAAAAGAGCTTCAAAGAAAGTAAGCTATACAGTTCCAAGCAGCTAGCTCGTGCTGCATCAGTAGACAACTCTTTTTGCTCAAGGAAATTAAATAATCCAGAATAAGTCTTCATCTGAAACACATCAAAAGGTAAAGAGACCTTAGGTTATGAAATGAAAGTGCAATACCGATTTAGTATTAGAAGAGATTTCAAACCTTGCTTGACTTGTCTAAGGAAGAAACAAAGAACATGTTGTTACTGTCTGCAATCGGCTCTGGATGAGCTCCAAATTGCTCTTCATCAAAGTTTCTGAAAGTGAGATCAATGTCAGGTAAATGGAAGTCATCATATTCGCAAACGGTCTCTTCACAAACTCCAATGTCTTGTAGATTTTGATGCCACAACCGCAAGAAACAGAGCTAAGCTCATGTAACTAATGGTTCCACAATGAGACTATGTAATGTATAATATAAAATAAACCTGAATGTTCTTATTATATGGACTTTTGTATTCCCAAAAGGACTCACCAAGTGTAGAAGACGAGGAAAAGTGTGAAAAATCAACAATCAGCTCTTTTCCGGTCTGTGGAAGATCCTTTAACCGCTCTTTAGATTTCATTGGAAGCTCCAATGGAGATGGATCAGCTCGTTCTATTAAAGACAAACCATTATTCTCTTCCTTGAGCTGAAGTTTCTCCAATTCAAGAATCTGTTCCAAGACAAAACTAGCTTCTCTACACGGCGAGATCTATTCATCTACAAAGCTTAAACATATATACAAAACAACCAAGAGCATATGGCCTAGTGGTTTTATCGAGTGGGTTGAGGACTCTTCCTATAAATCAAGATCGTTGTGGTTCCCTCTTGGTCTACTGTCATGTAGTAACGAATCTATATACAAAACAAGATTCACACCTTGTTCATCTCGGATCGTCCCTTAGGTTTAACCATTCGTAAAGATTCCTCTAACGAAAAATCATCATCATCCATAACTCGAAAACCCCACACAACCGCGAAATATCTAGTACGAGGACACCCGGTGTAGTACGCCACATCATCCCTTCTATGATGCTCAGAAGAGACACCACCACCAACATGGAACTTATCGTTACATCCATGGCAAAGAAACATTCTATGGTCAAAACATCGAACAACACAAGGCTGGTCCTTACAAGAATCACATAAACCGCTCGATCATTTGCAGAACTCGTTGATGGAATGGTTTTAACATTGACTGGTAAAATGTCTTTTGTTTAGAGTGTCTAACAAGTATTCTTCTTTTTAGTCATACACAAGTTTTTTCAAATTTAAATTTTTAGATCTTCAATTAGGTGTTCTACCATTAAAGTATAGAAAAATTAATGGATATTCTTAAGTATCTAAATTTTGAGATTTGCATTTTTCAGTTATAAATATAGTTGGATCCCACCATTGGAGATGATCTAACATCTTTCTCGAAGTTTATTACAGATTATTAAGAATTCGTAATTATAATATTTGTTGCTTGATTTGATTTTGCATATGCATGTTGTTACGTCTTCGAACTGTTGCAATTGCATACATTTGACACCAATCATATAAAGTATTTTGTACATTAAAAAAACTCTGTATAGGCCGCACATTTTAATACGTATAAAACGTATAAAAACAACTTGGCTCGGACTAGCATATTAAGTTAAGAGATAGATTGCATGAACATGAGACACTCGGGTATTGTCACGTATTTTTAGTTTTACTGTTGTTTATGTCTCTTACACATGCATATTGGCAGAATGAACATTTGTTTGCGCTATGTTTATCTATCTTTTTGAGAACGACGAATCAATCACAGATTTGATCTCCTAATACGTAAGAAGAAGATAAGGTTTACATAATTAAGATGAATTAGTCTAAATTTTCTAAGGTGTCTTGTTTCTTTAGAGAAACCCTTAGACCATTTCCATTGGAAGATTCTTTCCACAGTCACTTGAGAAACGATTCTCAGATCAAACAAGACATGTGTCATTTGTTCAGTAGAATAAAAATTAATAAATAAATAAATAATAATAATTTGTAAAAAAAAAAAAAAATTATTTTACGTTCAGCCGTCACTCCAGTAATGATGCCCTTAGACCACCCTTAAGGGTAAGAGTGATTTAACTATTTCCAAACTATGATTAGCAACTTAAAAAGATTTTGGGTTATATGACATGAAGGCCGTGTCATCAACGATATTTTCTATTTGTATCAATTGGCCATGTAACTAGGCATCCCGGTAACACATGCCGAAAATAATCTTATCCATCTAGTAGTTCGAATCGCTACAAGATATGGTCAAATCAATCATCTCTCGTATTAGTTTGAGAAATTATAAATAAATAAAGTGTTTCCATAACAGGTTCACCTAATTAAGTAGTTACACGTCATAGTGATTCACCCAAACAATTTTATACATGTCCCTAAATGATTCGTCCAAGCATAAGTTTTAGCCAAAATCGTTTCTCCTCTCCTATCCTTCACTTCACGAGTTTGCGAGAACGGGCTCCACGAGAGGAGCATGATGTTGTTTGAGCTAGTTTCAGTGACTTCATATTCTTGGGGCAACTAAATGTTGCGTGCAAACTCATTTTGTGGTAAGATATATTGTTAAGCTTATTTATCAAACATTTTTTTTTGAAGTAATAACCAAATTAAAAATTCATCTTCTAAATGCTTCCAAACAACTTAAATCATCATATATCCATTTTATCTCCTTCACAGGTAAGACAGCAAATTTGGCCAAAACTAAATAAATAAAATACGAGATCTATCATCTATACAAGGAGGAGTACAAAATCCAGCTCAGCTCCAATCGTGGAGGATCTCTAATTGGGACATATTGGATCCCACAGCCACAAAGGGACCACCCAAAGCAGGCACTGTCGGCCAAAGACACCCACTCGGGTTACATTAACATTTAATCAAATAAAATCAAAAATCACACAAAATCTCTTCGTCTTCTTTCACACGTAGAGTTGACATCACGACAGTAACCTTTGATGCAATCCCCAAAACACCCTTGTTTGTACCACGTTAATATCCACAATGCCATTGGCCCCCTCTAGCCCTCGTCCTTAAGTGGCCACTGATTGATCCAAGACAGTCTCTCGTCACACTCATAGGTCGACAATACCGGTCCTAAGCCGTGACGGGTTTTATATTTGTGTTCCCTCAACCACCGGTGCTAGTTTGGGAGTTTAAACGAACCGACTCTGACAAGTCATGAGACATTGTTGTTTGTATCATAAGTCTTGTGCTTTCTAACTTAAGCCATATATATCATCTTTGGCTCTATCAAAGACAAAATTTATATATATATTTATATATATATTTATATCTTTTGTTAAGCTTCATTTCAACGCACACTTCTCCTCATTTGGTAATAAAAACAAAGATCAACTTTCTTCTGCATCATCATCTCTCTCCACAATATAAGTTTTTTTTTTCCGTTAAATCGAGAGATTCTATACCAAAGTCCATACATCTTTTCACTGAACGAATTTTAAGTTTTGAACCATAGTTTGTACAACAAAACCTTTCTGGGAAGGAAACAACAACAAATATAGCTACATACGATTGGCCATTGTAAGTTTCCTTAACGTTTTTGAAAACTGATTTTTTTTCTTTTTGAATTTTTTGGTTTGTGATGATATTTTGAAGCATTGCATCAAAAGTGGAATGCTTTTGATCTTTATCATCCAATAAATGTTATGTGTTGGGGAAGCTTAATCGAGAAAAGGATATATATCTTTCTTTAAACCTATGATTTCTACTAAGATTGAGATCATGTATATTATGGCAGTGATTGGTAACACAAACAAAGTATTACAAGTTGTACATTTTGAATTTTTACCAATCACAAAAACTTTACCAAAAATCTTATTAAAAGTTTTAGTCTCAGCTTTTTTATACAGCTCTTTCTTGCAGCTTTGCACTATTCCGTAAAAACTTACAGCTTTGACTACGTTACCGATCAAACTCTATAATTTTTCCCCCTTAAATTTAGACATATGATGAAATAGAAACCTCGATGACAAGAATCAAATGAAACGGAAAGATGATATATTAATATATAAGTGAACTCCACTTGAACTGTTAAAAGTGTCAACCCATCAAATATAGGACCTATTTCTCTAGACCGTATAGTTAATGTTAGGCTCCCTAACTTTTAGTCTTGACCAGAATTCACACGAATCAATCTTATATTATGCAGATATATTTGTTCTTTTTGTAAACTTCAAAAGAAAGGGTAGAATGCAATCTGCATTATTTCAGTCAAAAGTAATTATTTGCAGAGAGATGATCAAGTTTACTAACATTTTGTCTTTCTTTCAAAAGTAACCTACTCTCAATGATTTGCTATGAGCATGCCTACACTTTAGTCTTGATAATACTATAGCATACATGGGTAAATTCGCCATTTTCCTCTATGTTTTATATATTCATATCTAAAAAGGAAAGATGTGAGAAAGACAATGCGACATTTGTTATTCATCCATCACCTTTCATTCACATACATCTTTATTTGCTTATGATATTTATAAATGCATATACTATATATTTTTCTCTACTTTCTTCATAAAGTGTGTACACTCATTAAAGACTAGACGAAAAAAGAGGTTATTGTCGATTTCATTGTCGCACTTTGATATTATAACCTCTTTGATAAGATGAGGTGTATGGACTATATGGCTGCTTAAAATCCAATCTTTTTATAATGGTTTAATGATTTTTAATTTTATTTTTATAATAAAAATAAATAAAAACAAAAAGTAAATTACATGAAATGTCAAATGTATTTTAAGAGGTAAGAACGATGACAAAAAATGTAAATTAGGAGGAGAACGTAAATGGCAAATTATAGTGCCTTATTTGACTTGGACGTAAAACCGATGTGGACCAATTTCATTATAGAACAATAATATTATTGATATCAATTTAGTATTCACACTCTCGCTCGTGTCATGTCATTTTCATAAATATACATGTTATATATCACCAAGCAATTAAATACATATATCACGTTTTTCTGTTTAATTGGTTATATATTTACATATCCCATTGATATACACTGATCAGTACTGTTCACATTAAACACTACTTGGCACTATATATACTTGGTATATATTTTAATTATGAAAAACAATCCAGTTACAATATAAGAACAATAAATTCAAGAGCCCAATAGATGTAATGTAAGAAAGCTGTGTTACATATACTTTTTATCTGGAGCCAATTCAACATTATTAAATCATAAATTCTAACCTAACAATAGTCCACGATATACTACTATCAAATAATCATAAGTTTTTCTACTATTCGTCTAGGTATGCAAAACATTCATTATCGTGTCTATTAGCATGCAAATTATATGTTTCTCGTACGTTAAACCTAAAAAAACAATGATTATTAGTATTTTTATCTTTTTTTTTTGCAAAAAGTAAGTTATTTTGCAAAATCGAGACGTCGCTACATCAAGTTGGAATTTTCTTTTCGCAAAGAAAAGTTTTGTATCACCACCATACATGGTACATGTAAATTCTAACATATCAATATATCACTATAGCAGTTTAAATACTAGAGATATTTTTATACAAATGTAAGTGTGAAGAAGAGTGAAAAAAAATAAAAATGATGAGGAAGAGAGAAGGTGGGGAATGAGCAGAAGCACGTGGGGTTGGTGATTCGCTTTGCACGCTGGCGAATAGCCCTTAGCACCATTTTTTACCCCAAAATACAAATTACAAAAAAAAAACAAAGAAAAACATCAGCAAAATTAATAATAATATTTTTGTATCAACAAAATCCCTACCTAGAATATAAAATATATATTAAAGAAGAAAGAACTTAACATAAAACAAGAAAAACAAAGAAAAGTTGTAAAGTAGATCACTCTGCTTTCTTTTGTTACTCTCTTTTAATCTTTGAATGATTGGTGAAGAGGGTTTTCTGGGAAATTTGCCTTAGCTACTACTAGCTAGAGAAAACATACACAAAGATATCTTAAGTGAGTGTTTGGTTCATATCCAAGTGAATATTTTCTTTTTTTTTTTCCCTTCTGGTTTATGCATGGGAATTGACGAACATGCTTGTTATGGTGTGTGAGTTTCGTTTGTTATCTTTTTGTGATTGATGGAACTTTGGGTGGGTTGTGATGTGTAGGATTATCTAAGTTTCTATCTTCTTTATCTCTCTTTTTTTCTTATATTGCATTGATTTTGATTCTTTTTGTTTGTATGTCCATATCAGATTGGGTATAAGGAATTTGATTGAATGGACATGAACTTTAGTTTTGGTGGCCTCAGTTTTTTTCTGGGTTTATATTTTTTTTTTCTTTTTTTCCCTTTTTTCTATATATCTAACTAAAACCACTCACGACAATGACACAATCTCTTTAGAATAAAAAAAAAAAAATCTGACTTTTTTTTCCTCCAAGAAACAAAACTCTCAGACAACATTTTGATCTGTTTTTTGTCTGAACTTGCAGACAGGAGAGATTTGTCGGACCTGTTCTTCTTCAAGGTTTTGTGTCTTAGCAAAAGAAACCCTTTTTGGAGCTTCTCCATTATGCATAACAATTTCTGAAGATTTCAAGCTAATTACTATCGTAAATCAGCTATGAAGTTTATGAAACTTGGATCTCGTCCTGACACTTTCTACACTTCAGAGGATTTAAGGTAAAATAGTAACAAAAATTAGTAAAATCTTTTGGTTATATATGTTAAGTAAAAAGCTGAAAATTTGTTGCTTTGTTACTTGCAGATGTGTGTCTTNCTCTCTTTTAATCTTTGAATGATTGGTGAAGAGGGTTTTCTGGGAAATTTGCCTTAGCTACTACTAGCTAGAGAAAACATACACAAAGATATCTTAAGTGAGTGTTTGGTTCATATCCAAGTGAATATTTTCTTTTTTTTTTTCCCTTCTGGTTTATGCATGGGAATTGACGAACATGCTTGTTATGGTGTGTGAGTTTCGTTTGTTATCTTTTTGTGATTGATGGAACTTTGGGTGGGTTGTGATGTGTAGGATTATCTAAGTTTCTATCTTCTTTATCTCTCTTTTTTTCTTATATTGCATTGATTTTGATTCTTTTTGTTTGTATGTCCATATCAGATTGGGTATAAGGAATTTGATTGAATGGACATGAACTTTAGTTTTGGTGGCCTCAGTTTTTTTCTGGGTTTATATTTTTTTTTTCTTTTTTTCCCTTTTTTCTATATATCTAACTAAAACCACTCACGACAATGACACAATCTCTTTAGAATAAAAAAAAAAAAATCTGACTTTTTTTTCCTCCAAGAAACAAAACTCTCAGACAACATTTTGATCTGTTTTTTGTCTGAACTTGCAGACAGGAGAGATTTGTCGGACCTGTTCTTCTTCAAGGTTTTGTGTCTTAGCAAAAGAAACCCTTTTTGGAGCTTCTCCATTATGCATAACAATTTCTGAAGATTTCAAGCTAATTACTATCGTAAATCAGCTATGAAGTTTATGAAACTTGGATCTCGTCCTGACACTTTCTACACTTCAGAGGATTTAAGGTAAAATAGTAACAAAAATTAGTAAAATCTTTTGGTTATATATGTTAAGTAAAAAGCTGAAAATTTGTTGCTTTGTTACTTGCAGATGTGTGTCTTCTGAAGTTTCCAGTGATTTTACAATTGAAGTGTCAGGAAGCAGATATCTTCTTCACAAGGTAATAACTAAACCTTTCTTGTTCTTGTTCTTGTTCTTGTTCTTGTTCTTGTTCTTGTTCTTGTTCTTGGAGATAGTTATTTCAATATTCTTCTCCTTGTCTACAGTTTCCACTACTCTCCAAATGCTTAAGGCTTCAGAGAATGTGCTCTGAATCTCCAGAATCCATCATCCAACTTCCAGAGTTCCCAGGAGGAGTGGAGGCTTTTGAGCTCTGTGCCAAGTTCTGCTACGGAATAACGATAACGATCAGTGCTTACAACATCGTAGCAGCGAGATGTGCAGCAGAGTATCTTCAGATGTCAGAGGAAGTGGAGAAAGGTAACTTGGTGTACAAGCTTGAAGTCTTCTTGAACTCTTGTACCCTTAATGGATGGAGAGACTCCATAGTCACACTTCAGACCACAAAGGCATTTCCTCTGTGGTCTGAAGATCTAGCCATCACCAGTAGGTGCATTGAAGCTATAGCCTCTAAGGTCTTGTCTCATCCATCCAAAGTGTCTCTCTCACATAGTCATTCAAGGAGGGTTAGGGATGATGACATGTCCTCTAACAGAGCCGCTGTTTTGAGCAGAGGATGGTGGGCTGAAGATATCGCGGAGTTAGGGATAGATCTTTATTGGAGGACTATGATTGCTATTAAATCTGGTGGCAAGGTAAAGGCAAGTCTTATAGGTGATGCCCTTAGAGTTTACGCTTCTAAATGGCTTCCTACTTTACAAAGAAACAAGAAACTAGTCGGTAAGAAAACGGATTCTGACTCAGATTCGGATACGGATACTTCATCGAAGAATAGGTTGTTGTTGGAATCCATTATTAGCTTGCTTCCTGCTGAGAAAGGCGCGGTTTCTTGCAGTTTCTTGCTTAAACTCTTGAAAGCAGCAAATATCTTAAACGCATCAACTTCTTCCAAAATGGAACTAGCGAGAAGAGTAGCTCTTCAGCTAGAAGAAGCAACGGTTAGCGATTTGTTAATACCTCCGATGTCATACAAATCAGAAATGTTATACGATGTGGACATTGTCGCGACTATCTTGGAACAGTTTATGGTCCAAGGACAGGCTAGTCCACCAACAAGCCCTATAAGAGGTAAAAAGGGAATGATGGATAGAAGAAGAAGATCTCGTTCGGCTGAGAATATTGATCTTGAGTTCCAAGAGAGTAGGAGATCATCCTCTGCCTCTCATAGCTCAAAGCTTAAGGTAGCTAAGCTTGTGGATGGATATCTCCAACAGATTGCTAGAGACGTGAATCTACCGCTCTCGAAGTTTGTTACGTTAGCTGAGAGTGTCCCTGAGTTCTCAAGACTTGATCATGATGATCTCTACAGAGCCATTGACATATATCTCAAGGTTCAGTTCTTATCCTTGTACCATATACTAAACGAATGATCTTGCGATTTTTATCTAATTGATGTGTGTCACTGTTGTTTGCAGGCTCACAAGAATTTGAATAAATCAGAAAGGAAGAGAGTTTGTAGAGTATTGGACTGCAAGAAACTGTCAATGGAAGCGTGTATGCACGCGGCGCAGAACGAGATGCTTCCATTGAGAGTAGTGGTCCAAGTCCTCTTCTACGAGCAGGCACGAGCCGCTGCAGCAACGAACAACGGTGAAGGCAAGATGACCGAATTGCCAAGCAACATCAAAGCACTCCTAGCTGCACACAACATCGACCCTTCTAACCCAAATGCAGCCGCTTTCAGCACGACAACAAGCATGGCAGCACCGGACGATCAATGGAGCGTCTCGGGTCTCAAATCACCTAAATCAAAGCTCTCAGGGACACTAAGAAGCAAGCTAGCTGAAGATGAAGAGGTAGACGAGAGGTTCATGAACCAAGACGGAGGAAGAACTCCGTCTCGGTTTAAGGCCTTTTGTGCAATCCCTGGCCGTCCCAAGAAGATGTTCAGCAAGTTTTTGTCCATCAACAGAAACTCCAACGTCAAAAACTAAATTTACAGAACTGTTATTTAGGTATCTTAGAGTAAAAGAAAGAAAATGTTAAAACCTCGCTTCACTCTTTGTAACTTCATTGAAATCTCCAAGATGATAAATAATATTGTTATAAGAAATTAAAAATCATAGTTGGATTCTTATGAGACACATGTTTAGGTTCGAAGAAAGGTCAAAGAAAATGACCTGAGGATATTTTTTGGTTTTGAACTTTGATTATTCTAAAATTTGTGAAAGAGTAAAAGTCAAAAATCTTCCTCTTCTGTCTCTGTTGGCTGCTACTGGTTATGATTAGTACATATCTCCAATTTATTCCTTGTTGTCGTATTCATTACACCCAAAAATAAAAAGATCATGTTCATAATTCACTAGGAAAAAGTTTTAGGTTTCAAAATATTTTACATTTTTTGAATAATAATTTGCACTTATTTGTTTAGACAGGATATCTTAACAAACTTGGATTTGATATGCATTAAGTTTACATATCACGATTTACTTTCTATAATAATGTCACCTATCACATGGCTCTCTCTCACTAAACAAGTTTCCAAGTTTTTGTACTAACCTCCAACTATTTCTAACAAGAATTCTTGATTTCAAATCATTCTTGTTCAACAACAACTTCCATTTACGGATCTCACCTAATCAGTTGATGTTTTCACCTTTTTGAAACTTAATTCATTTATAATCTGTTATCAGAAAGAAAAATTATGGAAAAAAATGATTTATTTGACTGAGACATGTAATCTAGTAGTTCCTATTTGTGTCGTCGCTATATCACCATCAAAAAAACAAATTTGCAGTATGTTACTGACAAAAAACTTAGATAAATATAAAATTGTGGTTGTCTTTGGTAAAACATAAAGAGAGTGTTGGTTGGATCCAAAACTTATTTGAGTATGAGAAAGTATTAGATCGGATTTGGCATCTGAAATAAATAGTGTTTATACTTTATACTAGCTATCTACCAATATGGGAAAATTCTTTACAAATCTACTTCATTATACACTATGGTGTTTTCACATTCCATACCAAACAAAAAAGTGAAAAACATAGCACCGCCCAAATTAAAGAGACAACATGGGCTCTTCGTGATAAAACGATTTCGACTGTTTCAAAATTAAACCAACAAGCATTATTCGTATTCATTTCCTCTTCCACATTTTATGACACATCCATCAATGTTTCTCTTTCAATCAACAGATTTTTTTTTTCTTTTCACTTTTTTCACTTTTTGGAAGAAAATAAATTTACAAGCATTTCTCAAAGTTGTCATGGCTTTGTAGTCTTTTGAAAGATGAGTCATGACTCATGAGTAGTACTTTGATTGATTTGCCAATCTAGCACCAAGCCATGTCTGTTTTGTAACTGTCTCTCATTATTTGATTATCTGCCCTTTGAGATGACTTAAGAGACCAAAATATATACACTACAAGATTGGGACCTTCTTGTATATAGATATTTCATTGTATTAATCATATAAAGTTACAAATAAGGTTCGACTTCAGTCTCTACTCACTAACCCTCGGATATGTACTATTTATATATATGAGTACGCTAATTACTTCTAAATTTCTAATACGATCAGCTCCCTGAAAGTTGCATCCAAGTTTCTCTTGTGAACATTTTTTAATCTCTTCCCAAAGAGAATGGAACTTGAGTTTTATTCATCTTTTTTAGAAAAGACCAGCTCAAGGTTACAATGCATATTGTTGAAAAAAACCTAATGCTCCACATATTGATTAAATTACAAGTTACAACAAGCAATTGCAACGCCCTTGATCCATGTATCATGGATGAATCTATTTAGCGGCTCCAGGGTAATCCACTGGCTTGGATGAAAGATCCGATAGAGATGCAGCCTCGATACTCTTGGTACGTGGCAGTGAAAGACTTCGGTGCATCCTACACCGGAAAGAACCAGGGTGAGTGGTTGGCGAGCAAAGGCAATTGGTCTTATTCATACTTGTCTGACGGGTTAGCCCGCCGGAGCCACCTGCTTCTGCCGCAGAATTGCCATCAGCAGGAATTTCAACCTTCATAGTTCTTTTGTCGTTTCCCATTTCCTGACTTTCGCTAACGAGTCATGAGCGATATAAAGAGTTAATCTACTAGAAACCATTTACCAAGGCGTTTCACCATGGGCAGATCTAGACAATAAGCAGGTGGGGCACGTGCCCTATACTATTTTTTAAAAATTAGCTAATGGTTATCTGTAGTTATGTCCTTCAGCTCATTTGGCAAATAGGCACCCATGAGAATCATGCGGTTGGGAGTTTCAACCCTTTTTGCCTCTTTGTTCTATTTTATTTTTCTCTTTTTTGGGGTTACAATTTTATACTTGTTCTATGTCTTTGTTAGTCATTTCCTTTTAATTCCTTTTTTGCCTACTAGATGTATTTTGCGTTTTCTTTATTCTATTTAATTTTATTTTTCTTTAGTAAATTTATATTTTAGTTTTGTTTAATTTTTCTATTTCTATTTTAATTTTTGAATAAATTATTTTTTACTGTACTATACTTAATTAATAAAATAATACTAAAACTAGCAAATTAGTAACATTAAAACTATTATTAGTTTATAAATAATTTATTATTTTTTAGGGTTTAAGTTTGTGTGATATGGTTAGATAAAATCTAAATGTCTATTTTATACTGAATTGTAAGTTTGTAATTGTGTATTTTCTAATTAACATTTTTTAAATATATTTCTATACCAATAGAAAAATATACTTTTAAAACTTTGGCTCATTAAAGATGCAAATTCAAGTTATCAAAAAGATATTTTTAAATATGTTTTACTATATAGTTTTAATATTCTAAAAATATATGTTTTGTGCCCCAGTGAAAATATTTGTCTGGATCCGCCAGTGCGTTTCACTAAAACAATGTTTTCCTTAATGCGGTATAATCATCAAACCATGTAGTGAAAATGATTTACTAGACCACTTATTAAAGAGATCAGAAAAACATATTTTGCTTATAGTATATTGCTTTTACGTTACGTTTTAGTACAATAAAAATGAGATTTACCCAAGCGAGAAGCGAAAGTGTGAAACAATGTTTGAGCTTAATTAGTTTTTGGTTTTGTATTTACAAAGAAAAACTGACAGTTTTGGTATTATAGTTCTGATTATTTAACGTAATCAATTGGTCTCGTAACTAAAGTCTTAAGACTAACGTCTAAATTATGACTTAAACAAGGATAGCACAGAGATTGGATGTATTAAAAGAAAAATCACAAGAGTTTTTGTATACGCGGTTTGATTGATATTATGGATGCAATGCTTGAACCTAATTGCAAAACTGGTGGTTACACATCTCAAGACAACAAACCAAATCATTGAAGAAGAAATATGGAGATCTAACTAAGTAATAATAAGTTGAACAAAGAATATATAATACGTATCAGTGGGATCATTAACAGTAATGGATCGACATACCTACCTCTGTGATCTGTGTGGATGATCAAAGTTGAAGCTGAAGCGGAAACAATCCAAAAGGAGTTTTTATTCGTTTTTCTGAATCGTTCTTCTTCCAAATTTATATTCTCTTCTTCTTCCTTTGTGTTTTTAATTTGGGTCACCACGGGAATGATGATGCACTACAACATCAAAACCCAACTGTACACTTTTAATATTTTTTTCCCATAATGTTTCAACCATTCTTATCCCAAAAGCCCATCATTGATCATTGTGATTGAGTGGTCCCGCTCCTTTATTGTCTTTAGCGGCGTGTCTAAACCCGAGATTTATCCGGTGGTAGGGGACGGGTCCGATCAGATCATGAATCGTGTTAAAAAAAAATAACTGAGTTTGTATAATAAACACAAACTTGAATATTTTTCTTTCATAAACTAAAACTACAAAAAATGATATTTACATTTGAAGATATCAAAAGAAAATATTCTTAAAATAACATAAAATTTTCGATTTTCTATGTCAAATAAATAATTTCCATTTCTTTAAAATATTTATTTGATATTTTCGGATAAATTTAATCATAAATGAAACTCTACTTTATCGTTATTTAACTACAAAAAAAAATTTGAACATCAGAATATTAATATGATCACATTTTCAACACATTAATTCATGCTTTCATTTTTATATTATTTTAAAAACTAAAACCCGAAAGTAGTTGAACCTAATAATGTTTGAAAAAGACATGATAACTAAAACGACTAAATGTTTTTTTAAAAGTCCCTAAAACGCATAGAAATTTTTTACAACCAATTTACCAACCAAGATACTGGAATCTAGTTGGTCAGAAGAGATATCATATTTGTTTTTTGTAAAACCTATATTTGCCACATCGACATCTTTGGATAATACGAATCTTCATGTTCTGTTGGTCAAAATATAAAAGAAAGAACATTGTACACGACACAATACAAAAAAAAATACTTTTAATGATTGATCACCTTCGCAAGAGTTTATCCGCTAAAGCAAATGGTTTTAGTTGACTGGAGCTTACAGTCTAGATCACATCTAATCATTTGTGTCATATCCCGAGAGAGAAACTTGAGACTGATACCAAACTAAATTATAGCTCCAGTCCATCTTGTAGTCTAGACAATTAATATATCTCATGGACTCTCTCCGGCCGTAGTTATGAAATACAAAAGATTTGCTAAAATTAGCAATTTTATTTCCCTAGTGGTTATTGTGATTAAAAGTAAAAAAAATCGTCGTGGCTTATTGTCTTATTGAGAAGATAAGTCTAAGACACTGGAACTTAGCACCTTGTATGGGGCAATTCCATGAATGTCAAAGTGGACAATTTGATGATATGGACCAAAGCCGAGGAAAAATAATGGTAATCGAAACGTGTAAGCTTTAAGGCCAAAAAAAAAAAAGGAACACACGAGTGTAATGCGTTTGCATAAACTATTAACGAGTGATCAAAAGAAACGTCTCAAAAGGGATATCCACTAGAATCTTCTAATTGACCAACGACTTGAGTCCGTCCACATGGCAGCCTTTTTAGTCTCTCAACGTTTAAAACCCGACTCTTTCATTTATCCAATTTCCAATAACAAATCTTATTAAAACAAAGGTCAAATTTAAAGATATACGTTAGGAGACTCTTCACAAATGTTTCAACGTTACCGACACGTAACCAGAGTTCACCGAACACCGTCCTTCACGTTTTGTTTATAAAACAAGAGATAGGTAAAGATAGAAAGAGTCGTCTCTC
>NC_025691.1:17940242-17942380 GCF_000633955.1 Camelina sativa
CGTGTCGTCCTGTCTTGTACACAGAAGAACGTAGTTTATAAAGAGGTTCTCTTTTGTTTCTGTTTCTTTAGTCTCGGGTTTGAGTAGCGATGGAGAACAAGACCAATAATGGAAACGAGGACGGTCCAATAATACATAGCCAAGTGGTGAAGATAAAGAAAGAGTTTGAGAAGATAAGGCAACCGTCCCTGCAGCAGCCGAAGATGAGGAGGGTTCTTAGCGAGATCAAAAGGCGTCAACGTTCACGTTCTCCTCTCGGTTTAGGGGAGAGGTCTATTTCCGTTGGGAATTGATCCATGTTTGACTTTGTAATCGAGAGAGAGATGTAAAAAAAAACAACAGGTAGAGGTGGTTCCTAAAATAGTTGACAGGTTTTGTTGTATATATTTTGCTATGTAAAATACTCTTTGGTATGTATATGATGGATACGTCTCCCCTCTTTGCATAGTAAAACTCTGTTTAACTTTTCTTTCGATCTACCTTGCTCTGGTTTTAGTTTCCGGGTGTTTAACCGGTTGAAGCCAAAGTCAGACTTTGGGGAAGTTGGACCAGGTCTTTAGGAAACCAGGTCTTGAGTTTGAAGTTTGAACACAAGCCAGAGAAGAAGACTACATTTCTCTGGTCCGATAAGACATTTTATGAACTTTGGCCCGGAACTTTGTTATCAAACATCGAAAAGAAGATAAAGAAAACTACTCTATACTTAATCTTGCTTCAACAATTAAACATTAGAAACTAGCCGAAGAGGGTTCGATCTCCGACATAAACAAACAAAAAGCAAAGAGCTTCTCTTCAAACAAATTATGGAAGTCATTGAAGACACCAACCACGGTATGACATATGAATCTCGATTTACATGACATGTATGTGAGAGATATTGTAACTACAACTAAAGAAAAATTCCGTGAGACGAAAAAGACCCGCAATAGAAGATTATTGGTTCTCGGTAGCAAAAAGCACATGGAGCTTACAAGTTTTCTTGTGTCAAAGACGATCCAATTTGAAGCATTAGAGGATAAACTGGACTGAACTCTTTGTCCCCTCTCGACCTGATCTTCACTGCATAATCATCCAAAGTTGCTTTAACACCCTTCCAGATCTGATCCTCTCTTTGGTTATCAAGCCACAGTGAGTACTGCTTAGGACTCAGTCTGTTCTTTTGCATTGGTGATTCTAACTCGTCTGGGCCTCTCGTATAGAGATGATGTAGGACGATACTTGGCGGTAGATCCTGGATGAGAGGAGACGATCCCATTTGTGATGTTTCCAGGAAAATTAATGGCCTAAACGCTCTAAGAGCTCTGTACGGTGCTCCGAGTTGTTCTACGGGAAACAAATTCTGTCCCACTGCTAGTTCCAGCTCCGCCATGTCTTTGGCCATCCTGAGTTTTCCCCATTCTGAAAGTGGTCGCACAAGGGAAGCATGTCTGATGTAGAAGATCAAAACCCTTGAAGCCATTTGTCTTGCTAGTCTAGTGCAGATCGATTCTGTCCCTGCAGTGTTAGCGGTCGCTGCGGAAGGCAATAGTCTGGAAAGGAACTCACTGCGGAAGTGAAGAATCGATCTCTGCAACTCCTCCATGTATGAGGAAGCGTTGTTGTCCATGGCAGCATCATCAACACCAAAGTTTTGATCATGGATTTGAAGAATGCATGACTCGAGCTGGTCTCGCATAGCTTTAAATAAAGGTGTAACTGGCTCACATGCCGCATCATAGATTGCAGCCAGATTAGGAGACAATACATCAGCAGCAATGCTAGGAAGGTCTGCTACCATGGATGAGATATGTGTGTGGATTCCTTGCAAATGCTGACATAATGTGAAGTTCCTGATCTGTGTTGATGTTGCAGGACCTGATATCTGGCGCGTCTCAGGGCCTGTAGAAATCTGCCATATAAGTGTAGCTGTGTTACATGTCAGACATAAAAGCATACATAGCAGTCTAACTTCTTTACACTGCTTAGCCCCAATTATGTCAGCTAGTCAACACGTATTTATTTGCTTAACAGAGGAAGATGTAGCTCTATTTCTCTTCATTTCTGTCTCGATGAAATTATAATTGCCGCATGAATTATTACTTTGTACTCATTCTACCTTATACATCTTCATGTAACTTAACTTCCTATATGATATACAT
>NC_025691.1:17942774-17950893 GCF_000633955.1 Camelina sativa
AGGAACTCACTGCGGAAGTGAAGAATCGATCTCTGCAACTCCTCCATGTATGAGGAAGCGTTGTTGTCCATGGCAGCATCATCAACACCAAAGTTTTGATCATGGATTTGAAGAATGCATGACTCGAGCTGGTCTCGCATAGCTTTAAATAAAGGTGTAACTGGCTCACATGCCGCATCATAGATTGCAGCCAGATTAGGAGACAATACATCAGCAGCAATGCTAGGAAGGTCCGCTACCATGGATGAGATATGTGTGTGGATTCCTTGCAAATGCTGACATAATGTGAAGTTCCTGATCTGTGTTGAAGTTGCAGGACCTGATATCTGGCGCGTCTCAGGGCCTGTAGAAATCTGCAATATAAGTGTAGCTGTGTTACATGTCAGACATAAAAGCATACATGTCTAACTTCTTTACACTGCTTAGCCCCAATTATCTCAGAGGAAGATGTAGCTCTATTTCTCTTAATTTCTGTCTCGATGAAATTATAATTGCCGCATGAATTATTACTTTGTACTCATTCTACCTTATACATCTGCATGTAACTTAACTTCCTATATGATATACATCGTATACAAGCAGAAATTGAGACCATACTTTCGGGAGTTTATGAAATCCATACTCAAAAGGACAATGGGTACTAATAATTTGGCAAGTGAGAAGAAAAACATAAGAGAAAAGAAGTTTATCATACCTGGCACTCAGCTCGTTGAGCTAGGTTACTAAGGGCCTTTCCTATCTCACGCAAAACTAGAAGAGTCAAACGAGCATCTGGATGAACAGCCTCAATCTCATCTTGAATGTGTGATAATACCTGTGAGATCTGATCTTTTGAAGGTAAACTCCCACGGCTCGACATAGGGAATATGGAGTTCACAAGGTCTGACAAGCGGCCAAAGCATAGGGATAAGAAAGCAGTCTGGAATATTGCAATGCATGCAACCATTTGTTCTTTCCTTTCTAAATTAATAGCAGGTAACACTCCCTTCACATCCGTGTTGAAAGAAATCCTTTCAAGAAGGTTTTCTATCATAGAAACGAGCTTTGGATATCCCATTGTGAATATTTCTTTTACAAAGCTCGAAGCTGTGTATGCAGACTTCATTTGACTAGTAAACGCCTTCACAAGTGCATCCCAGACTCTGTCGGTTAACATAGAATCACCTTCCTGTGCATATAAACACTTCATGTCAGCAATAAAACAAGAAAATCAGGCAGGAATCTAATTTAATCAACATCCCTGACATCACATAAACACATTGCCAAGTTTCTTTTTAATGCAAAAAACATGTAATGATCTAATGCAGCTTGCACCTCAGGGCATTGATAGAATCTTAGAGACGGAACTTAACAGGTGACAGTATAAACTCATCCAAGAACACTCTCTCTTTATCTCAATTATCTAATGCAGCTTGACCCTCGAGAGATCAACACTATAAACTAAGGAATCAACAATGGGGGACTAAATAATCAGTAAAATTCCGAACCTTGATGACTTCGTCAAGAAGAAGGACATGAGTAAATGGATCCCTCTTCTTGGACAGTACACGCTGCAAGTGCCACACAGCAACTACAAGTGAATACAACTGTTCCATACAACTAGCCATCCTCTGCCACAACGCCTCCCTAACTTTAGCACCGCCACCAATGTGCGGTGCTCCGCTAGACCTAATCCCACCAGGCCCGTACCCACCACCTGAGCCAGAAGAAATAGCCTTCATGTCCATAGCAACGCTCACACTCTTCACAGCCATTCCCTTATACTTATTCACCAGTTGATCCACCGTAGGCTTGAGCTCTCCAAGGTTATAGAAAACTTGCAGACCAGTCCCAACCTCAGCTTGATTCAACCCTTCCATGCCTCTCTCCAACACCTTCATAGCTTCAGACCTCAATTTCTCCCCAATCTCAGTAACAAACTTGATTTCCTCATCAATAACATCAATGCCGAAGAGATCGTACTCTTTACACATGGTTAAGATCTCGAAATGAAGCTGCGCAGCTTTGGTGAGATCGATCTTATCTGGATCGGGAGAATCCGTTAGATCTCGCAGCTTCTTGGAGAGACGAAGCGTGCGAACGGAGTGAGAGAGCAACTCAGCAGCGGAGTGAAGATTAGATAGCTGAACGGATTTGGATCGGATCGACCGGACCGGTTCAGATAGATCGGATCTAACACGGCGAATTGAAGATTGGAGTGAAGAGACAGAGGATCGGAGAGAAGAGAGAGAGATATCGGCGTGGGAAAGAGAAGAGAGCTGAGCGAGCAATTCAGGGTGACGAGAGATGACGTCATTACGGAGCTGAGCATCGAGGAGGGCGATGGCTTGGTGGAGACGCTCGGCGGTGGAAGCGGGAGATCCAGAAGCGAGAGCTTTGGAGGAGAAAGTTGCGGAGGAGAAGGAAGAGGAGAGAAACGGGGAAAGGATTCGATCGGTGGCGAAAGAATCGAGCGGCGAAGAAGACGGTGGTTGTTGCGGCGGTGGTGCGCCGGAGGAGAGTGAAGAAGGAGGAGGGTTTTTGAAGGTGGAGAGACGTTGAAGAGATGGAGAAGATGAAGGAGACGAAGGAGGTAGTGCCATTTTTGAATCTCTTCTACAGGTTTTGAATTTTGCAAATGGCGATTTTAGTTGCAGATCAAAGCGACGACGATACTCTCATTTTTTCAACGTTAATTCTCTGAAACACAAAAAAACACTCTGAAAGAAGAAGAACCGGTTTGTCTGTGAATTTTGTTGGTTATCGACGAACCATTATTATTTCGGATGATGTAGGCCCGAACCCAGACCCATCAATAACTTTGATATAGTAGATTTTATTGCTGTAGCCTGTAGTATTTTTTTGGCTTTAGAAGTTAAGACTTTGAAAAGCTTAAAAATAATGTGTGTTTATAGAAAAAAGATTTCTACAGTTACAAAAATTAATTAAGAAAAAAATCTTTTGGCTGTGAGTAAAAAAAAGAAAAGCCAAAACATGATTGATGTAGAAATGTCGACCAATATATGGCTGTTGAAAGATTCCAAAGCTACAACCAAGCTCTATGAGAAAAATGTTAATAACATGTCTTTCCCACGATAGGAGGAAGAAGCATATTTTCTTTCCCCATGCTTATTACATTTTGTTCGGTGTTGGTTGTTTTGTTGAACCGCAAAAACGATGGACCAGTTTTATTGACATTATACGATTCATACTTTAACTATGCATAATAAGATTATATAAGTAAAATGTTAACATGTCATCCCCACGATCGACTAAAGCATATATAAGATTTTGGAAGGAAAACAATGGTTACTTATTCAAAACTAAGGAGACTCGTCGAGTCCAAAACAAGGGATACGCCAATAAATAACAAAATTATGTAAAACTATAAATAGTGAAAAGAGGGATGAAAAGTCCTGAAATCCTCATCCGATCCTACGTGCATTTGACTGGAAATCAGACACAGCTCCGAGGAAGTCATATTGTCCAGCTCTCTTCCACTCATTCTCCGGTGAGAATTCAAGGAAAAGCATGAGCAACCAAAAAGTGGAAATAAACATGAGCAACCAAAAGTGACAAGTTTTATTACTCCTTCAACAGCCATAATCTCTCGAACTCGCTCTGCATGGATTCAGCTCTTCGTTTCTCGTATTCTATCTCCCATCGCGACTGCAGTAACAAAAGCATTTGTAAAGATACAATTGTTGGGATACAATCCAAGTCCCACATCTAAAGTTTGAAGGGACTATTATTAATATATAAAAGGTTAGAGTCAATTTACTAATTGTCAATTGGTTTTTAGTTAGAAGCTCAAGATAAGCCCAAATTTAACATGGTATCAGAGCCCAAAGTTAAAATTATGGTGGACCTAGAAAAGTGGATACGGACATGCTTCTTGTTAACCCGAGTAATGGGGGCCCAAGAAGGGGTTTACTATCGGTCCAAGTGGGATCGGTTCGAGATGGAATTATCATCTCGAGGAGGCGTGTTAATATCCCACATGTGGTCTTTGGTTTGAAGAGGAGATTGTTGGGATACAATCTAAGTCCCACATCTAAAGTTTGAATGGACTATCATTAATATATAAAGGGTTAGGGTCAATCTACTAATTGCGAATTAGTTTTTAGTTAGAAGCCCAAAATAAGCCCAAATTTAACAACAATGAAATGCAAGATAAGATACATGATCCCGCAAGCGAATATATATATATATATATATATATATATATATATCCCACCATATACCCAGAACAAGGCACAATTGGTTTAGTGATCCAAAAAAGCAAGTCAGCATAATGGGCAAGATTGTGTATGTATACCTGGTCAGAAGCCGTAATCTCTTGAGTTCGCTCTACAAAGACTAGGTGTAAGAAGAACAATGATGTGAGCAAAAACAAAAAAAAACCAGAGAAATATATAAGAATAAGGTTCATGACTTTGAAAACGAACCAGTGATTCAACTTCTTGTTTGTGTGGACACTGTTCATATCTAGAAAGAGATCACAATGCACGAAAGAAGAAGTAATTCTACACAAGAAAACCCTAGGAAACAGAACCGTTGTTCTTCAAAATGTTATGTTATTGTGAGAACTACCTATTGCTGCTGGGTGATCCGCAGAAATTGCAGAGCACTCTCACTTGTTGCTTCGTCACATTTCTTCGCCTCCTCTGCGGCTTCATCTTCTCTTCCACAGCCTAATGGAAGAATGAAATGTTATGCTTCTTTTAAGTCAAGTGTCCTCTTGTGTGTGAGAGCAAAAAAGAGCCATTTGATCATTTAGATCCGACTTGCAAATTTATAAAACAAGAATCTAAACAAGGAATCAGTTGCAAGAGTCTAGATAGAGTGCGTGCAATGAGTTTGATCGATCGGTCTAAGGCGGAAATGGAATCTGTTACTCAAGGATTGGGAGGTTGATATTGATAAATCAATCAAAGCACGTAGTATCTGAGTTTTAAGTGAGCACAAGTCGACGTAGGATTTCTCGATCTCTCTACCATTCATTTGCCTGTGAGGATGAACAAAGAAAATGAAACCCCAAAACGAAAAAGTATAGAGAGCAATAAGATGGGAAATATGGTAATGAGTTAATTATTACTCGTTGAAAAGCCACAATCTCTCATATTTGCTCTGCATGGATTCAGACTTTAGTCTCTCGAATCTGCTCTCCATTCTCAGGTGCAAAAAAAAACATGAGCATCCATTTTAAATATGCAATCTCTGTCTCTGTGGCAAGAAGAAGAGAGAGGACTTGAAAGAGAGTATAATAATAGACGCACTTGTTTTTCCTCCTTCTGTCTTTTTCCTTCATCTTGTTTCTCCTCCCGTATTTTTTCTTCAGAGCTGTACATTTACACGTACGATTGGTTTAAGCAAGATGTCATAACGTAAGACAGTAAAAAGAGAATCATCTCTCACAGAGTCTGAGAGATAAAAGGATTCAAGATATTATTACCTGCTCGTAGAGGGAGCTGAAACCCCTCTGGGCCATCTCCTAGAAACCCTTCTCCTTGGACCATCATTCTCATCCTCTGTTTCCTTCTTCTGCAAGAAACCATAGGGTTTGCGATTTATGTCAAGTATCTAAATGCAGGGGGGAAGCTAAGAAGCCAAGAAGAAGAAAAAAAAAAAGAAAAAAACTGCGAAAAGATGTAAGAAAGGTTCGAACGTTGAATGAACAACATGGAGTCTATCTATTTAGAACAAGAAAAAAACACTCAACATTGACTGTCTTACTCCTACATTTTAACTTTAGTCTGGAAAGGGTAAACAAAACTGATCGGCTCCTCAAAGATTCACAAACCAAGAATGTTATAGGGAAATTGAATAAGAAACGACACTAGGTAACTTTTACGAGTTAAAAACTTTTTGACCTGTTTGAGCAGCCTTTCATCTTCAATTAGCTTTGCCTTATTCTGGAATACATAGTCAAACAAGATGTTTTTTGAGCATTTTACAATAACAGGAGGAGAAGGAAGTTATATTCATTCTTCCCTAAATGAACAAGTTTCCTCACCTTTTTGTCCACCACAATGACCCAGACATCCTTTAGACAACTTTCAAATGCTCGCAGCTCAGTGAAACTCACATCTTCGTCTCTACCACTCATTCTCCTGAGAGTAATATGAATGAAGAAATGTCAAAGTTCATACACATGTAACCCTGAATGATTCTGAAATGTAGTAAACGAGACGAGGCATACATACCTGAGCAGGTTTCGTAATCTCATGACTTCCTCCCGCAACTGCAAGCAACCAAGAACATAGATATAAACTATACCATTTTGATGATAAATTGTGTTGCAAAAATAGGACATAAGGAAGTGATATATATGTATACCTCTGCTTCTTCATTATCTTGATCCTCTTCAGAGCCACATCCGTATCTACAAGGAATCAAAAGGTTAAGGCAGTAGGTATACTATGATTGCTTGGCTATAATGATCAAAACGTTCTCTGTTTCCAATTCTAATTATGTTGGAGAGTTGAGTTTACGGCTAAATCAATCGTGAGTGATATAATCTGAACAAGTTATTATAATCATGTTGCATCACTTTCTTCCGAGATCCCAACAAAGCCCAGTAACAAAATATATCCCTTAATCCAGAAACCTAAGAATCGAGTTTTTGTTAATTTTGTCATATCCCGATTACTTAATAAGACCTAAATTCCAACGAAACTACAAAACCCTAGAATTAATATAGCCCTTAATGGTTCAAAATTGTTCTTTTTATTTTATTTTATTTTAATGGTTTTGGTTATATTCTTGTTATAACGTCTTTATCACTTTCTATACAGTCGATAGGTTCTTTCTCTATGCTATCTCTCTAGGTAACACCAGTAAACTAGGAAACGTCCTCTCTAAAATCTCCTTTTAATGGTGAAATCACACAAGCGAGTGTTAACGTTTAAGTCAAGCTTCACGTTTTTTCCTTGTAGATAGATTTTCTTCATATATTCCCATCCCTTAGGGCATTTCCACTAGGGAGTGCTCATCCAAATACTCTTCAATAAAAAATTAATACAGAGAAGAAAGAGAGAGAAGAAGAGAAGAGAGGAACTCATACTCTGATTGCTGAAGGAGGAACCGTTTTTCAGAAAATACTAATATGTGTCATTTAATTAATGGTTAATATTAATAAAAAATAATAAATATATAAATATAATTAAAATAATAATTTTTTTAAAAAAGCAACTGTCTAAGGTTGCTCCTGTTAATGATGGTCTTACCATCGGGATCTCGGATAATACGATCATCTCTACCAAAATCATCATACAAAGAGCTTTCTTTTGGGTGGAATCTTGTAATCAATGCACTTCAATTCTAGCTTCTTCGCCGGTTCTCTATAGTGTGATGTCTCTGCCGCCCAATCGGTCCCTAGCTAACGGGATGATATGAACGAAAACGGTTTTCCGTTTCATGCGACTTCAAACAATATATAAATCGTGTTAATTTGATGATGTTGTGAAAATTTATTTGACATGACCTATAAACATAGTTATAAACTTTTATTACTCCATGTATTTGATCGTTTATATGGTTTTATGTCTTATTTAATTAGTGGTAATCACTATTTCGTTTGATAAATGAATTTTGTTCGCAAACATTCAAATTTGAGATCATATAAAAATTCACAGCGGCAAAAAAAATGAACATACAGTATATATTTGAAATTAAAGATAAATTACTAGAAATTTATATGCTTTTATTTTCTAGGCTTTTTAAAAAAAAAAACTATAGTTTTTTCAGGCAAAACTTTGGTTACCTATGCACAAAATTAATAATTCTTAAACCGAAGTTTCGAACAGACTCGACCCGAACACTCCACTGGCTTTAAATACGGACAAAACATATTGACTCCATTTTTTTTTAAAACATTTTACTTTAATTTATTAAAATTGCAACACTCCGATTACACATACACTCCAATTATTTTGTATAGTCGCATATAATTGTATAAGCATTGTACGAACGGATCAGTTTATCCCACAATTATTGGGATCCTAAGATTAATTTTGCATTATAAACAAAAAAAAAACTTAAAAAACATGAATCAAATTCAATATTTTGTGCTTTTGACAACGAGGACATACATTGCCATTATTAATAACCCATCAATACAAAAAAAAAAAAAAAAAAA
>NC_025691.1:17950940-17952008 GCF_000633955.1 Camelina sativa
AGGTATAAGAAGAAAAGGCATCAAATGCTTTATTATTGGGATTCGCACTGTTTACTAAATTCCACGATCTGCCAACCATCTCTTATTTTTATTTACTTCTCATTTTTTTTTTCTTCTAATTTTGTAATAAATTCCAAACAATTGAAAAAAATATGAATATGTTCTTTAAGTCTTATCTCCCTTCAATTAGGAAGAGAATCTTTATTTGTATTCCCATTTTTGCATTACAGTCAAAAAAAAAAAAAAAAAAAATCCTCTTTTGTTTTTCTCATTTTACATACAATTTCATTCCTTTAGTGTTGGAAAATAGTAAATCCTGTAGATTTTAATTTGAGTTTATCTTTTATAAGTAGTTTATAGTATTTTTCTCCATGAAATTTTGGTGAAAAGTCATAAAGTTTTTTTTTTTTTCCCATTATATGTCTAAAAAAAACATCCTCCATTGGCATAGAAGCTGAGAAGGCTGCTGTCAAATACAGAGAGGAGAAGAGAAAAACAAAAAAAAACCCAAAAGCAATTCCACAAACTAAAAAAAAAAAAAAAAAAAAAAAAAAAGTTGTGATTTGGTAAACAAAAGATCAATTTTTTGGTTTCTTCGTTTGAAATTAACAAACAAACAAAATAAAAGACTTGGGATTGAGAAGGTGAAGAAGTTTCAAGCTTTTTTTTTTAGCTCTCTTCCATGGCGTAAGATGATTCACTTCCTCAAAGTTTGTATCTTTTTTAACATCTGATCAAAGGAGGGTTTCGGGTTTTGCTTTTGGATTTGAAGGGTTTGCTTTCTGATTGTTAAAGTTTCAATCTTTTTTTTTTAGTTGTGAAATTTGGGTTTAGATGGTGTGAAGGGGTTTATAGGGTTTGTGTGTTTGATTATGTGGATGGCTACTCGATCTAATTCTGGGTTCGAGTCTTTGAATTCTATGATGAGCCGTCACGCTTTTAATTTCCAAACTAACAACTCTTCTGAGATGATTCCTATGGGTCCTTACTTGGGGATGAGTATGATCAATGCTGCTACTTCTCCTGGAAGTTCTTCGAATCCTCTTGATTTAGTTTCTGGTCCCAAGC
>NC_025691.1:17952749-17979682 GCF_000633955.1 Camelina sativa
GTAGCTTTGTTGTGACCATTTTGCTGCAGTCATGTAGTTCTAAGCTTATACCATGCTATATGTGTGTATCAAAGAAAAATGATACTCGGGGAACAGTTTCTATATGTTCCATTTCATACATATAATAGAGCATACATAGATTCCTAAACTTAAACTAAACTAGACAGAATGAAATGGTTTTCCCGTAGGATGGAATTTTGGGTTGTCGTTTGAGTTGTATTACTTGAGTTCTTGGGATGAGATTATGGGAGATAACAGTCTTTGAAGTTGGAGTTTTGATATACTGAATGTATTTTTTTTTTTTTTTGCCACAGAGAAAGAGAAGAAAATCAGAAGAATTTAATTGTGGAAGAAGAACAAGTTCTAGCAAGGTATGTTGTTGATTCTTGCCATTTGCTCAATTTGATGAGTGAGTTGAACAACAATTGAAAGCGACTTTGATATCTTTTGATAAGTTGAGGTTTTTAGTCCTAAGGTGCTTTCTAAAAAGATTTATATTTCTTCAGGACAAGCAGGTGGAATCGTCTTCTAAGTCGAGCATACCCTCTGTTTTGCCTCATAACATGGCTTCGTACCCTTTCTCAATGCCCTCTACAAGCTCCAGTAAACAAATTACATGTGAAGGTTAACTTCTATCTTTTATCTGAGAGATTTCCATCCGAATTTGCATACTCCAGGTCTTTATGACATACATCTAGTAAAGGAGTATAATGCCTCTGTATGTTTACATCGTGACACTCTATTGAAGTCCTCTCTCTGATCCTCTTACCTTGTAAAGATGATTCCTTTAAGCTCTCTTGCATATGGATTTTGGTTGAAGTGGCAGTAAACTTTAGTCTTGCCTATTTTTCCTTACTGATTCTTTCATTTTTCTGTCTCAGATTTAAGTGGTTATGCAAGAAATCTCTTAGACCAGAATGTTCGAGCTTTTAGTCAAATTAGAGCTAATCTCTCCTCGTATAATGTAAGTTCTAGATTACATTGTTCAAAGGAATGCAAATGTGTTATTGGCTTCTTGCTACCGCTCTGTCCTGATAATTGCACACAGGTAGAGGATAACCTAGATCTCTTTCGTCAGGCAAGGAACAACCTTATCACCATCCAAGATGAGTAAGTTGATATTTTTTAACATTTTCTGTAACTTGGGTGGAGCTTGGTGTACTGATATCTTTGATTTGGCAGCATGAAAAATATGCCTTGCTTGATGGCACCATTGCCCACAATCAATGATGATCTCTCGGTGAGTAATTCAACTTTGATAAGTTAATAGGCTGCTCACTTTTGCATCACCCTTTTGCTTGTTTACTTTTGACCTTACTGTAGTTCGACTTCTAACCCCAGATCTCTGGTCTAAGGGCTCAAAGTATAGAATTATTGTGCTCCTAATTAGCTGAGTGTCTTAAGACCACTTTTTTCAATGTTTTTGTTTGAAGAGATTAGTCTATTAAGAGTACATAGAGCCTATAATAGTTGAGTAGGTTTAGTCATTTTCATGTCATTTTTTCAATGGGTTTTGGTTAGGTTCGTGTACCCGTGCTGTTAGTTTTACCTGACCTTGACTTTTGTTTCCTTGATTTGTATCAGGTGTTGTCATTCAACTCAATGCAAAGTGATGGCTTCCACTCGAAGCAGGAGCCTTTGGGGTGACATAAGGAAATCATCTGGTTTCCCTTAATTATCTGTAAATTATCTTGAAGAAGCTGGAGGAGACACAAAAAAAGCTCATCACATGTTGGGAAGTTTGTAGAAATGTTATTCTTTCGTAACATCAACGATCTTTATTAATGCTGCGTCGGATGTTGAAACAGGACATAAATATAAAGAATGGATGGGTTCAATTAGGTGCCAAACTAAAAACCCTCTTTAACTAGGTTTCTATTAGATCAATTTGGTTCAATTAATGTCTTGGACGATTTCTAAACCATATGTATAAAAAGGATTCTATTGCAAAGATAGAGAAGAGCGTGTTGAGGTTTGCTTCTGTAGTCTTTTGATCTTTTTGGTGTGTTATTTTGGTGCACGTTTCTTTTAACATGCTCAATCACCGTTACTAACATTAGAAAGAATTAAAACAGTCTCAAACTTTCAATTTTCTATGTACCAAACACAAATGTTAAGAAACAAGAACAAGAAATAGGCAAAGAATCCATGATGACTTGACTTAATAGTAAAATAATGGAACCAAAGGAATGAATAAGCATAGTTGACGATTGAGAGACATGGGAACTCTACATCATCCAATTTAATTGGTTTTGGGGAGATGAAACATGATCTCCTCTAGATGGACCATCAAAGTTCAAGCTTCGTATGGTTCGGTTGTTGGTGGTGCTATTTTGTGGGTATGTGATCAAAGATGAGTCTATGATTGGAGGAGTTTGATAATAGGAAGGATGAGAGAGGTTGTCGCTGGAATCGAGTAACAAGAATGGAGAAGTGGAGGCAGTAGATGCCATGGCTGTTGCTCCCACCGGAAGTGGATGGTTATGTGTTCCTTCGTAGGTTGTTATCAGTATTGACATGTCTTCTAAACACCTTTGCACCTTTATAATGCAACAAGTCATAATTAACTATATACATATTTTTCATCATTTCATTTAAATGTACTTATGACATGTTATGAATTTTACATTGGACATAAAGTAATATATAAAGTACCACATTATCAATAATAACTTGATCTAAAATGGTCTCCCAACAAAAGAATATAGAATGTATCTTTGAGGGTATGTGCAATTGCACTTTTCACACATCGTATTCGTACCTGTTTCCTAACGGGACATCCTGGAGCCACGGTACATCGGTAATAAGCTCGTGGACATGGATTCCCTTTTGCGGTTTTCTGACCGTACTTTCTCCATTGGCATCCATCATTCATCTACACACATCTATCTTATTAAAAGATCATGTTACCAATATCTAAATTGAGACCAAGATAAGAGATGATGACACGAACCGTTGCCGTCTCACATCTCGCCCTCACAGACACCCTGGCTTTTCTATTCCCCTGAGAAGATGATATGATACGTGGCGCGTTCATATCTAAGCTGCTATTGTTGTATCTTTGCTGATGATGAGACTGAACAGCTTCTTTGCTCTCTTCTTGTTTCTGCTTTTTCTGTAGAGATAGCGAAAGCCCTAATTCTCTTTCCACGGATGGAGATATCTCAGCTCCTCTTTTCCGAGCCTTACTTGTTATATCCACACACCATTTGCCTTTTGCTCCAAGGAACGTTTCAAGACCCTAGGTTAAAGAAACCAATCAAATTATTCATGTTAATTATCAATTTATTACCACTATGTAACGTGTATGAGACGTAAGATTCTCTCACCATCTTCTTGGTTTGATCGATGACCGGGAATTTCATCTCCAGATGACGATAATCTTCAAGAGTCTGCTCCACAAGCTTCCTCAGCCTAGTATTCTCTTCTTTCACACTTTCCATCTGGATCTGTAGCTGCAAGATCTGATCTCCATCCATGGATGTTAAGATATTTGCACACAAAAAAATTCTGATGGATATATAAGATACATACGTATAGGTACGTACGTACCTCTTCACGTTCGTTCTCTTCTTCCCGGGTTCTTGAACCTAAACAAGAATCTTCTTCTTCGTCTTCTTTCACCATTTGTTCATCTTCATCACCGCTACTAGCATCATGTTCTTCGTCTTCTTTATTCTCACTGCAGCTATGTTTTGATCCTTCTTCATCTTTGTCCTTTTCCTCGGCCTCGAACTTGAGAGAAAGATCGATGCCCATCAGTGGAGATGCAAATTAATCTAAACTCTTAATTTGTCTGTTAGCTAGCTTTGGATTTTGATTTGCTAAAGTCAAATCCCATTTTCTCATCAGAATATATCGTTTACTATTTGTATTATTCACTATAGTACGCATCTCTAAAGCTCGCTTTGACTTTCTTTAAATAATCAGTTTTTATCTTTAAGAAGAAACTAATCCATGTTACTTCATAAAAGGATTGATTTTGGTCTTTAAAGCACTTAAACCGGAGTTACGATGGAATCATGACTTTAGTTACCATCCTAGTAGTCATAGAAAAGTGTATACATATATATATATATATATATATATATATATATTTCTCCCTGGCCTTCTCTTATATAGTTTGTTTATTAAGTGATCATAAGAATATTAAGATAATTAGATCCAGTTTTTAACAATTCATAGCATTTTTTTGTTTTGTAATTTCATTATATTGGGCATTAGGGTCCACGAAATTTCCCGTCACATGGATGGTAACATGTGAAATACAGAAGACCATCGACCTGTGTATTTTTAATATTGATGTTTTTGTTACTTACTAGATGAAATATATAATCTCTGCGAATTAGAGTTATCTAAAGATGAAATACCAGTAAAAAAAAAAAACAATCTAAGCATCCAAAATCTTTATAACGAGATAGCTCATAGCTTATTATATAATATGCATTCTTTCTACTGTACCTTGAATTTTTTTGGTGAAGTTGTTTTGAAATTTTCAATAGATATCTTCTTAAAGTCAAATTGGTGTTGTGATGAGATTGAAAGTTAAAAAGAACAAAAAAAAGCTTATTGTAGTAATTGACGAAATAAATACCATGACGTTGTGTATCCGCCAAAGTTTAATTACATAAGCGAGCGCAGCCCTCCCAGCTGCTACATATCCACGCTAGGAAAACTAATAACGAATTGTTCGAACTTTTGATGAGAAACCATTTAGAATAATATACAGTCAGTGGCAGATCTACGTAGAAATTCATATAGGTTTTATAAATTTAATAAATGGTGTTGCGCAAATTTATTGGATTTAGGTTAGTTTGGTAATAGTTGCCCCATGCTAAACCTAAGAGCTTATGTTTGGCGAAAAATGTTCAGTATAGTGTAATGTAAGTCGTAATGTTCTGTATAGTATATTAGCATAGTAGGTTTAATTAGTTTTGGTGAAAAATCTATACGTCAAAGGTTAGATTGAACAATCCCACATATTTTAACCGTCCCCGGCCAGTAGATATGTCAACAATTCGTCTTGGGATACCTGACCTAATTTTATTTATCCTACTAGTACTAGCTGACCTAATATATTCATTCATTTCTATTGTTTTCGATCGATTTTTTCTTTTGATGAAGTTTGATAGATTCTTTTAGTCCATAATTTGATGGCGAGAACGTCGGAAACTATAGTATACAAAGAATAAGAAAGCCATGTCATTAGTTAAGTGCGTTTAAGAAGAGGTCTCTCTATGTGACATGTTTATTTTTTATTTTTTATTTTTATCTTAACGTGAAATTCAAATTATTAATTTTTAAATTCGTACGAAAAAACCCAGGAGAACAAGATACTTGCCTTGGGATCCGACCTTAAAATAGTCAACTAGAAGACTTACAACTTTAATTATTTTCATACTCACACGTTCATTTTATAATCAGTTTTTTTTTTTCTTTTTCTTAACAAAAGTTTTAGCCTATATATTGGGTAAAAAGATTATAATCGAACTCGTGACTATTATAATAGAGTAATACTTAGGGTAAACCTCTTCATTCATCCCTTTATAAAATAAAGAAATAAAATCTGTACACATTTATTATAAAATTAAAAATTTAAATCAATATTTTATAAATCCAAACCGATATATAATTTCGTTGTAATTGTAAAGTCTAAACTCTAACCATCTCATTTATAAACCCAAACCGATGTATAATTTCGTTGTAATTATAAAATCTAAACTCTAATCATCTCATTTGTAAACCAAACCGACATATACTTTCGTTCTAATTGTAAAATCTAAACTCTAACCATCTCATTTGTAAACCCAAACCGACATATAATTTTGTTCTAATTGTAAAATCTAAACCCTAATTATCTCATTTGTAAACCCAAACCGACATATAATTTTGTTCTAATTGTAAAATCTAAACCCTAATCACCTCATTTGTAAATCCAAACCGACATATAATTTCATTTTAATTATAAAATCTAAACTCTAATTCTCATTTATAAACCCAAACCGATATATAACCTCGTTTAATTGTAAAATCTAAACCAAAACAATATTTAACTTTTTTTAAATAAAAGTATACAAAATTTATTTCCTTAATTTGTTTTACTTTTTTAATTTAGTTTTGATTTATTTTTTACATAAAATATTAGATGGAACATTCTGATTGGTTGAAAGGGAAGGGGTGAATACAAAAAGTATTTTTCATTATAATCTTAATTTTTTACATAAATATTAACTTAGGCATATCATCTATATACTGTGTACATATGATAATCTTTTCTAGTTCTGTTCGGATATATTAAATATTAATACATATCTCGATTTTCTTGAATTACATGCTCTGGACCTCCATTATATCTTAGATGACTGTTTTAAATCATCTAATCTATATATTAGTTTTTAGTCCTATATTAAAAATGTATATCTTAAATAATATTAACATATAATATTGCTAGAAGTCAGTTAGTTATGCATGTGTCAAAAAACTAAGCATACTTTTGATTCTCTTCTGTGCAACATGGATATGTTTACGTTACTTATCTTGCCAAAAGAACCTTTTTGTTGATAATATAGAAGAAAATGTCATATAGCTGTAAAGAAATAGAATTTTGGCAGAGGAGGCGTGGGACAAATTAGGAGAGCAAGCGGCGCCGCAGCCATATCGCCCGTTCAAATTTTATATTTTACAAACAAGAAAAAAGGTCAAATGCATGTCTCTCGCTTCGTCCCTTTGTAAGTTTTCTTCTCCTCATTGTACATCTGTCTTTCTGTCCCTAAGTCAACTTTTAATTGAAGTCCCATAGCTTTAGATTCTTTACACCAATACCGTAATCTCCTCTCTTTTTTTCTTTTCTTGCTGCATTCTAATGATGTTACAACGAATTCTTTATTTATTCATCCCCGAATTGAAATGTAGAAGTTGTTAAATCCATTGTTTTTTACTGCAAATAGTACGTAAACTCTCAAAGGGATGAGATAGAAACAAATTGATGAAAAAGATAGAAACAAATAGTCTATCTTGTTTATCTTTTGTTCAGTTGAGAAACACTTTTCCTATTTTCTTTTTTTTATTCATCTCATTGTAGATGAAAGAGATGAGTAATTGAGTTTACAATTTCTTATTTGAGATGAATCTATTTTTCATCCAGTTTTTTCATCTAAAAGTACAACCATTTGAAAAGCTGTATTATTTAGAACGTGGTAGATAATAATAGCCATACTCATTTATTAATGGAGATTTGATAGACCAATATGAACTTAGTTTCCTGAACTTCACATCAAACTCAATAAATCTATTATATATTACTACATAGCGGCGGATCCAAAAAAAAGTTTAATCCAGGGTAATAATATTAATTTTTTTTTTTTTTGAATTATGTCAGTTAAAACATTTGATTAATTTTGTCAATTTAACATAAGTAATAAAATTTTGTTTTATTAATAGAATATGGGTTTGTTAACAAATGAAATATAAACAACATTAAGTTTTTCTAATGTATTTTTATGATATTTTAATATTATACACAACACACAAACGTAAGATGAAAATAGAGTTAATGGGAGCAATAAAGAATATTTTAGCAGGGGCATACTTAAAAACTTATGTAATAATATTAATCTAAAAAATTTACTCTTGTCAAGTGTCTCGGCTAACCCGTAACGTACGTCAACCCTTGTTACTACAGATTTTTTTCAAACACTCTAAAATATGCTCTTCCTATTGGAGTATGTGGGTTATCGGTTAGTGTAGAATAATATCCGGTTAATGTTCGGTTCACTTAGTACAATATATTCAGAGAATAATGTGTTATCTTCTTCGAAACAGAGGTTGGATCGTTGTAAAGAGTTAGAGAATCTCCTAGATTTTGGATTTCTGTTTTAGCTTCACTCTATATATGTAATCGACTCCATTGAGATTGAATATACAGAATTGAATCGATATATGTTTCTCTTTACTTCCTAAACTATATTTTTATCAGCCAATACCAAACCAAATCCCGCTTTAAAGCTGATAATAAATTTTACTTAGGTCAATAACTTAGATTATAATTATGTGATTTTGAATTTCATAAATTGACATGGAGTCAGCCTTGGTCTAAGTTGGTGAAGTATAAGCTTGCAACGGCTAATAATATCATTTTGTTTGCGGCCACATTTCTTCGAATCTTTTTAGTTTAGTGATTCAATTATGGTAGTTGTGCATCATCAGTTCAAGGGGTTGAGACTCCATGGGGGCCAAAAAATTCAAGGTTGGTTTTGCTTATTATATATTACTATAGATTTCTTTTTAAATCATAGTTTTTTTCTGTTTATTCAAAAGAAAATAAAAAACTAACATGAAATGAAAAATGTCTCACAACTCTATTTATATAATCAAATTTATAACTCAATAAGATACTACCACTTACTCATCTATAATTTATATAATGGAACTTTACTCTCAAACATAAATCATCACTTTCACAAAACGTATCTCGTATTAGGGGAGCTACCAGCAATACCGAAATCTAAAACATAAGATATGGCGTTTGTTTAAATTGAAATGGAAATGTATTCAAAAGTATTGATGAAACTTGAAAGAGGTGATCCATCAACTTTAAAAGTATAGATAAAAGTTGTGAATTTGTATGATTCGATGTTAGGCCCAATTGTCAAGGGCCTTCTAACGGCCTTTTTAAAACCTTGGGTGCGCGCGTCAGTCTTACGCACTTTAAGGACGCGTGGATACTTTAACTCCACTACACGTGACGTGAGGAAAGAGAAACTCCGATTCGAGAGCTTTGGTGGAGAGCCTGTGGAGACGCTTCCACGCGAATCTCGCACTCCCACTCGTCTTCCTCGTCCCTCTCTACCTCTTCGTTTACCCTTACCTTACCTTACCTTACATCTCTCGGTCGATCGATTCAAGCCTCTTCGTCTTCTTACGCTGTGTTTCGAAACCCTAATCTCTAATAAAAGGTGAAGTCTTTGTTGCGTGTGTTTGTATTCCTTGTCTTCGTTTCTACTCTTTTCGTCTAATTAGCGATCTGGGTTGGTGTTTCTCTCGACGGATTTTGGTGGGTTCGTGTTAGATTATCGAGATGTTATGTAAATTTTGGAAATTTCGAATTCGAACTTAAGGAGGGTTGCTGGAAATTTCGGATTTTGTATAGCTATGACTTTTCCGATTTCGGATTTGGTTCATGGGGTCGTTGAAAATTCGTTGGAATTGTATAATAGAACTTGTCAGGATCCATTTGGGTATTTCAATTTTTTTTGATTTCTTGGGAAATAAGGATCGGTGTTATGAGAACATTTCTATATTTTTTGTTTTAACCCTGCTTATAAATTTCTCTGGATCTGAGATGTGTCAAAGGTCATTGCTCCATGTGGATTAGATTAGATTAGATTAGATTCTAAGGTTTCTCCTTTGTTTAATTATTGATTCACTGTCATGTCGCGTGAGTTGTTCGGTGAAGCATGTTCCTTTTGGTTGTCTTGTAACATGTAGGCACATCTTTTTTTTCTTTTGTTATTTTTATATTGCACTTTATGTGATCTTATTAACTTGTATTTGATGAGATGCGACTTCGTCTCTTCATCTGCTTTTTTTTTCCATGAGTTTTGGAATTTGTTGCTGAGAGTCTAGTCATTGTGTTATCTTGGGAGTAGTGAGGTATATTGCTTCGATTATTTGATCTCTTTGTCGTTTTAGTCTAGTCGTTGTGTTATCTTGATCTATTTGAATTACCATACTTTGATCCCAGTTTCATTAGATTGCATTGCATTTGTATTCCCATAGATGATTTGTTCATAATGCAAATCCAGTGGTATATGAATTCAATAAATGTCATCTAGCCATCTTTGTTTGAGTGACTATATACTGAATACATTTATTCCGAGGAATAGGCTGATATTGTTACTGCTGTCAACATCAATGCCTGTTGATTCGTTGTGATTCTGTAAAATTTATGGGTTCTCTTTGCCATTGATGCGAGATTGTGAAATATCTGTTATAAATGCATATGTAGCTGGCTATATTCAAGAAGCATCATTGTTACATAATTCCTAAATCAGAGTGCTAGATATTTCATAAAGAGATATCTCCTTGTACTGTTACAAACTTTTGTATCCATATATTTTTTTCCTAATCTTTTTTTTTCTGTATTTGTACAGGTTTGATTTTGAGATTATGGCCAAAGCTAGGAGGACAAGACGCAGGCTTCCTTTCCGACGCTTCAGGGCTAGAGCAAGGCCATACAAACTTCCATCTTCTAATCGGCTTGTGGGAAGGAACATGTTTGCAGAAGATTGTTCAAAGTGTCTAGAGAAGAGGGACTGGGAGAATGTTATATGCTCGGTTTGCATGGAGTGTCCGCACAACGCTGTTCTTCTCCTCTGCTCATCGCATGACAAGGGATGTCGTCCTTACATGTGTGGAACCAGTTTCCGGTATTCCAATTGCTTAGATCAGTACAAGAAAGCGTCAGCTAAGCTGAAGTCATCGAGTCACCATCAGATCAATAAATCTGAGCTTGGGAATCTCACATGCCCACTTTGTAGAGGCCAGGTGAAAGGTTGGACAATTGTACAGCCTGCTCGTGACTTTTTGAATCTTAAGAAGAGGATCTGTATGCAGGAGAATTGTGTGTTTGCTGGAACCTTCAAAGAGCTGAGGAAACACATGAAAATGGACCACCCTACTGCGAAGCCGCGTGAAGTGGATCCTGATGTGGAGCAGAATTGGAGAAGACTTGAGATTGAGCATGACAGAGGTGATGTTATGAGCACGATTAGGTCGACCATGCCTGGTTCGATGGTGTTTGAGGATTACGTGATAGAAAGGAACAATGCTGACGGTTCAGATTCAGATGAGGGTGATGATCATGGTGGGATTGATGCTGGAATTGGTAGGAATCTTGTGAATGTTTTCCTTTTGTTGCATGCTTTTGGGGCACCAGGGAATCAGTTAAGGCGCTCTGCTTCAGATTCGAATGACTCGACGACAATCAACCACGGAACAAGTGAGCTGAACTTCTCCGGAGAAGAGGAGGAAGAGGGGGAAGAAGAGAGGCATAGTAACAGTAACTCTTTGGCAAGTCGAATGAGGCGACAAGGACGCATTCTGCTGGGACGTTCAGGTAGAAGACGTAGAGATAGAGAAGCTAATCAGAACACAGGTCTTCCTCCTAGATGAGAGAGATTACACTACTTCAAAACAAAACCCTTTGTCTCATTCTGGGTTTCAGGTAAGTTTTATGGTATTGTTAGGTACAAATGTAGTTTCCGTAAGTTCAAAACAAACACACAAAAAAAAAGGCTTTTGGCCTTTCTGCTTTCACCATTGGAGAATTTGGGAATTTGACTCGAATTTGTTTTCATGTGCTCTTTTAATGGCCAGAGAAGCAGGCTTGCAATCCCATGTTTTTTACTGTATTCTGATGTAACTTTCTGGGTAGAAAAATTTCACATATATCTATCCTTGTGAATAAGCATAACTAGTGATGATGACCTATGTGGTCTGTTCACGAATTATGGAATGGTGGATGTTTCCTTTCTGTTTATAAGTTTCATGTACCCTTAGTTGAATGAAATCTGGTTGCCTTTGTTTGTTGGTTTCGAGACTTACCTTGTATCGTTGGTGTAAGTTTTAAGACTACCAACTAAACATGTGTTTGGTTTCTCATTCTTTCTCTTTATAACATGATCTTAATCTTGGTGCTAGTGTGTGATTTAAGTTTTAACTATTTCGGCTGCTTTAGTCCGCTTGATACTAGAGTTTGGGTCGGGTTAGGATTTGAGGAATCTTCACTCCGTTTGGTTTTTATTTTGGTGGGAGAGAAGCAAATGGCGAAGCGGAAAATGTCAATAAACAAAATGGTGGGGGCATCACTCTTACTATGTCTTCACTCTATCGTTCTCTGAATTTTTTACTGGTCGCTATCGAGGTTTGTCGTGTCCCCATTCTTTGGGCAAATTACAGAACCAATAAATGGAAGGAGGAGGGTGACTGTAATTGTGAACAAATTGGCAAAAGAAAGAAAATATAAAGACATTTGGGTTTGGAATTGAGCGAAAAGTGGCATCCACCATAAAAGCCAAAAGATAAACAAATGGTCTATGGAAGATAATGTCTAATATATCAGTCCATTTGGATCAATATAAACCTTATCTCCATGTTCCTCAAAGCTCCCTAGCTACACCATATTGATGGATATTCAAACAAAATTATAATCTTACTTCATTCACCTATGCATTTGGGAATCTTAAGATCTCATCAGCCGAAAGCGCTATCGAGAAGACGGAGACAAAAAAAAAAAAGAGGAAAAAATGTTTTAGCTTTTTAAAAGTTTGAGGTAAAATAAAGTTTTACTTTTATAGGTGTCGGTATCTTTGAGAAAATTTAGCATTATTGTCTTTTTTTTTTTTTCTCTTTTTCGTTTACATAATTTAGCATTATTGATAAATACTAGTAGTAACAGAAGTCTGTGTGTGTGTGTGTTTTCAATCATTTTGTTTCATATACGTACGTTAAGTTCTTCTTGGAAAACAGATGTATAGGAATATTGGCGATGCAGATATGCATGCATGAGGAAAATGATGATAACATGCAGCTTTTGTACTTTTTGTTATGTTGCATCATGTGACATCTAAACGAACCAATCCATGAGATTGACACCGCTAAAGATACTATTACTACAAAAAGATAGATCACACTTTACTTTGAAATTGGATAACATAAATGGTTTGTTTAATATAGGTGAATATAATAAGGATATGTTTTAAATTACAGTTCGAATGTTTATTTGCTTGAAGCTTGGTGATAGACGATCTTATATACAAGTAAAAATACACCAAGACATAATGTTTTTAGTTATAACAAAAATTGTTTATGTATAGTTAAAACTTTTTGTAGCACTCTTTTTTTTTTCTTTTTTTCCTATATAGCTATCAATTCTATGTCATGATTCAAATCTTGTCTTATCAACAATATATCAAAAACTTGGTAAAGAAATAAAAGGCTGAAAGAAGGAAAGAAACGAAATATAGATAGGGCCAATGACAATGCTATAAATATTTCTTGTAATAAAAAAAAATTAATATATAAACTAGCAAGTAATATAGTAGTATTAAAAGTTTTATGTCGTCACGATGTGACATGACCGCATAAAGAAGGAGAAGAAGGAAATCATGGAAGTGAGTGAAGAAAGAGGGGTCTAGTGAGAGAGACTGATGACTGACTCCTAACCATTTCTAACATTGGCACTGAAATCCATGGGGTTTTTTTCTTCTCTTATTTCAGTTTTTTGATTATTTTTCGTGTAAATGAAACGACACCCACTTCTTCTATTCTGAAAACGACTTCCCTCTTCTCTTCTAATTTTACATATAAATGTATATCTCACATTGGTTTCACTTTTGCATGAATAGGCAGTTGAGCTTTTTTTAGTTTGTTCCTCCCAAATTATAGCACATGGTCCTTCCTTTCAGATGTTAAATAAAAAGTGTAGTTCTAAAATTTCACCGGTTCCATCGTTTGTATCATCAAGATTGTCCATTTTGGGTCGCGGCTAATATTAGAAACTGATTAGGTACGTCTAAAATCATTTATTTGAAGTATACTTTTTGAAAAATATCGTGTAACTCAGATCAGATTGTACAACTAAACATAGTCTTATAATACAATTAGGCTGGATTTGAGTTTCCATATATATGTCATATTAATGGTTAATACATTTATAAATTTGTGTGGAAATAAATTTGTGTGGAAATAAATTTGTGTGGAATATGTACTACGTACTTGTTTTACCATATACACCGATTCTTTTAAATTCGTTGACAAAAAAGGAGGTGCATAGTGTAAAACAAATATATATATATATATATCTTGCTAGTACGATATAGTATAGAATACGAAAGCTATAAAACAGTCAATTATAGTATTTAAGAAAGGAAAGGGAAGTAAAGGGATTGGCTTTAGTTGAATCTGAACTGAACCACACATGCATGTGTCAAGCAGTAGTAATGCTTCACCAGGAGCAGTCCTTTTCCTTCTGTATTACTCTCCGACATACATGCACACTTGAAGTTGAATACCCTTCTTTCTTCTTATTTAATGTACTCCTTTTTTGTTCACTAAAAAATAAAATAATAATAATAATTATGAACACTCATACACACACCATCCTATCCAATTGTCAAATTATTCTTTCACCAACCCTCGTTTTCTAGGTTTCATTAGTCAATTAGCCATTACAACATTCAAAACTAACTAAGCTCCTTTCAAAGTACTCCCTTTTATAGATATTATTAGTAAATTTAAAGTTAAATAAAGCTTATTATATTTGGTGACAAGAACAAAATAACAGTTTGGTGAATATGGAGGTGTACACTCTCTTGATTTAAAATATAGGTAGTATATGTCAAACTTTTTCTAGTTGTTCTGTAAAAGTTTTAGATTAATTTTTAATAATATAATCAAATATACTATGTAACGCGTAAAATGGTAATGGACATTACCTATTTATGTGTATATTGCTAATTAGTCAGTGAAAAAAAAAAATTCTTTTGTCAACTAGAATTATTCTAATCCGAATAGTGATACACTAACTATACCAATACAAACCACCACTTGATTACAGATTTTGTTCGCCTGATAATGATTATAAGCTTTTTGTTAGAAACGACGTTTACAATGTATTTCATATAATAGTACATTTAAATACCATAGATAGTGAGGCATAATTATAACCTTGGAGGAAATGATTTGTTAGAGTATTCAAGAGACCCACATGGCAACCATGCAAGCGTTTAATTTGTAGTTATGACTCGCACCAAATAAACATCTCGTCTTTCGCCATGGTTCTTCTAGTTTTTTTTTCTAAAAGTTTTTGATTCTAATAATGATTGATTGTAAGATATTACTCCCTCCGTTCATTTTTAGTCGTCGTTCTAGAATTATTTTTTTGTTTTCTAGTATTCCCTCCGGTTTTTTTTATTTGTCGTTTTAGAGTTTTACACACAAATTAAAAAAATAGATCAATGTTCTATTATATCCCTTCTTTAATACATTTTCTATTTTTTTATTGGTCAAAACATTAAAATAGTTGGGATAAAGTTGGTATTTTTACCAAACATATGAATTGGAAACCTAAAATGACAAGTATTGAAAAACAAAAATTTTACTCTAGAATAACAACTACAAAAACCAGAGAGAGTAGTATTTATCTTTTTTTATTTAAGATGCAACTTTATGATCAAATTTTCAGTTTTGTCCCTAATTTTTAGTTTATTAGTTACTTATATTAATGAGAGGTAAAACAGAAAATTTAATTGTTTTCTTAATATGTGTGAAATTGTCTATAATGACAAATAATATAAAACGAAGGGAGTATATATTTTGTTTAATTATGTTAATTGATAATAACCTTTACTTTATTATACTGTTTAATTTAAGAGAGTTTAGATGATACTTTTTGTAGAATCAACTTGGAATATATATGACATAATATTAATAAAGTTGCATGATCTATTGACAAGAAAAACTGATAATTCTACATAGTAGTAGAAAATTTAGTAAATCTATATTATATAAAGCAAAAAAAAATCTTGGTTCTGGAATTTAAAATTTGTCCTTGCTGATTTTTTTGATAATGTTATATATATTTAAAAAAATTAAAGCCTAATTGTTACTATAAGTTCAGGAAACTGTTGAAACATAAAATTAAAGCTTTATAAAATATTAGATATGAAGAAAGGTTTGTTTTACAAATTTTTTTCTTTCAGATTTAATCAGTTTCCTAAAGTTTTATAAATATTAGATTAATCAGTTTTGTTTATTTTAGAGAAATAAGAAAACCAAAGTTCAAAATGAAAATGCATGGAGATCAAAACTGTTTTTTTTTCTACAAACCAAAAGTTTAATCGAGGTTTTTTTTTACGAGTAAAAATAATTAAGTTGTGTTTCAATATAGGGCCATCAACTTATAAGGGTCAAAAGATGTCTCATTAGATTGTGTCTTTAAGTGAAAATATATGATTTCTTTTTTGGTCACATTGAGACCAAAAACCCACAAAATTCAGATAATATTAATCAAATTAAAGTTTACCATCCAATTCAACAGACGTTTACAAACTACGGTCTACTCTACACGGGCGTGAGATGTGGAGAGAATAGTTTCTACCTGAAAATATTACTTATTTGACCTAATCATTATGCCTTGCATTTAATGCAAATATATTTTGTCTGTTGAAAATGCAAATATTTGTGGGGATTTGTAAAAAACCAAAACATCCTTACCAAACTGAAAGTAAGATTAGTTATCTCTAACTAATAAACGTATGTTTGAGTTACCCGTTTGTTACATTAACCAAGTTACAATATCCAGCAACCAACATACCCAACACATTCATTCATACAGCAAATTAAACTCTTCTCTTCTTTGGTTTTGTTTGAGAAACAAAAAAAAATCAAACCCAAGTGAATACCCAACCCTGGTTACCCACAAACCAAGAGATATATTAAAAAAAAAACCAACGAATATGAAAAGATCTCCAATTCCAATCAAAGAAACAAAAAAAAAAAAAAAAAAAAAAAAAAAAAAAAAAAAANAGAATATTTTCTTTATCATTTGTGTTCTCTCTTCAAGGTCTATGACGATGCTCTATCACTTGCCTTTTCTCCTTCGGTAGTTGCCGAAGACACGTAGCTCACCGCGAGAGAGGTGCTCTCATCAGTACAATGCGGCTGGGAAGGAGGAGGAACCGAAGCAGCCGGGGCTTGGAAGTGTTGCTTGCAATTATGGCAAGTGATTAGCATCATCGTTGCACTAATCCTTCTGCTTGCTTCTTCTCTAAAAAGCTGAGCCTTGTGAAGCTCAGCTCTCGCATGTTGCCTTATTCTCTTGGCTTCAGCAAACTCCAATTCCGCGATTTCGATCTGCCTTTTCACTTCTCTTCTAGCCTCCTCTCTTTCTAGGCTCGTCTCTCCCTTCTCGTAGCTCTTCCTCTTAACTTCTGACATAGTCGTCTGATCCAACGTCCCTATAGACAGACTAAGGCTGGTCTCATCAGTACTATACCTCGACGGAAGTAGCTGAAGCTCGATGCTACCATTAGTAGCGCACGAGGAACCGAAAGGATAGAGCAAAGAGGATGGTTGTTGATCGGACGGTGGGGATTGTCTTCTTTGTAAAGGATGTCCAGGCAATATAGGACCAATGGAGAGGTCAGCGTTTTCGCTGTTATCAGCGGTTGAAGTACTCTGTGTACCGTTCGTGGTATGTTGTTGCTGTGGTAAACGGTGGTTGGAGGGTTGGGATCGTCGAACGGTGCAATTGTCTTGGTGCTCTATGAAACTCTCCACTCTGATAAACAAGAGTGTATTACATAAGTTAACTAAAATGGAAACCACAAAGGAATATTTGTGTTTCGTAGCAAATAATTATAAATAATTAAGTTAGTGGAGTTAGGTATCTTTTGGATTATATATATATATATATATATATATGAGTATGAGATGCAAGACTTCGAGGTTTGGTATGGTATATAATTAACAAATTGAGATAATGAAATCTGTGATATGGGGTCAACGTAAGTAATCAAAAAACATAGTTCCTAATTAATAAATTAATGAAAGTGTTTTCAGACAACAGTCCAAACAAAACATCATCAGATTCCATTAGTAACGTTGTTTAAGATCTGTATGCGTTATCTAAAATCAAAACATGTACACGCCGTACTAGAAAAAACATTCTTTTGATTTATTTTAAGGATTCGTATACACATATAAATAGTAAAAATAATAATCAAAAAGCTAGGGTTTATGACTAAGAGATATGGAACCTGGAAAAAACACGGCCGCAGTCACAGGAGTGGCCACGAGTGCCACAAGTCTTGAGATGAGCTTTGTAATCAGATTGAACAGCGTAGCCTTTCGAGCATCGCTCGCAGATCCATTGCTTATGGTTGCTGTGTTTTCTCCTAAAGTGTTTCTTGATTCCCACGAGATCTCCGAGCGCGTGGCAAGGGTTGTGGTGGAGACATGTCGGTTCCGGACAGACGTAGACTCTCTTCCTCACTTCCTCGTTGGTCTCTCTTTTAAGAAGCTTCCATGGAACTTTATGCCGTCTCCTGTGCATCTGTAGATTCTGGTCCCTTTGAAACCCTTGGTTACAGATCTCACACACGTACCGATCCGATTCTAGTAACGTTCTTGGTGATAAAGACACCACCTCCGCCTCCGGATCTGCCACCGCAAAAAAAAAAAAACTTATAACCAAAGTTTACTAGGTGTTTAATCTAATAAGGGAAAAAAACTTGAACGGAATTGCTGATATACCTGGTGTCCCGGCGGGTCTCCGTTTCCTCTTCTGAGTCACGGCGGTTCCATTACCGTCGGGAAGAAGATCGGAGGAAGATGAAGACGGAGGAGGGTTGCGATGATGGTTGTTGAGGTTCTTGGTGTTATTGCTTCTCTCGTAGTCTATCATCGGATGAGGTTTTTAATCTCTCTTTTTGTTTTTTATCTCAAAGACAGTGTGGTTTATAGTGAGAAGGGGAACTGTGACTAATGAAAAATAAGAACAAAATTGAGGAATCTTTTGTTTTTCATGTAAAGAAAGAAAGGAGAGATTGTTTCTTTTTTATTTTTATGTTTCCTTATTTATTTGGTAGAGAGTGATCAGTACTCATCTATCTTTACTAATAGAAGAAGAAAGTAAGATGAGTTGAGAGAGAGAGAATCAAAGGGAGCTTTGTTTTCTGAAATCATCTTTATTTATTTTTTCTCATATAAAGGGAAGAAAAGCTTTTCTATTCCCCTTTTAGTACTATCCATCTTTTTATAATTTTCTTGGAAAAGAAAGAAAAAAAGAAAGATGAAACTTTCAACTTTTTGTTAATTGTTTCATTGACCTCTTACCTTAGATGGAGAAATGCATTGTATGGTCTTTGGTGCTTCAATCTTCTTTCAGAGTAGTTATGAACCTCTCTCTTTATCTCTCTCTCTCCTTTCTATCTGTACACTGTTTGTTTACAAACACAAAACATATATATGAAGAGAGAAAGAGAGATGTTTATACACATAAAGAGAGTGGGACAAGGAGCTTGGAGCCCACATTAGCATCAGGACAAGAAACAAAAAAACATCCCCTTTCACTACAAAACAATTACAAGTCATTATTATTTCATATCATACATTACAATATTCGATCGGACTGAGTAAATTTTTTTTTTTGTTCAAAGATAAATAAAGAAAGGATTGGTGAAAATTCAAATGGAATCTTGAAAAATTGATTGTTAAAGAGTACATGTTTTTTAATGGTGACAAATGTATGTGTAGCCTTTAGGGCTGGTGTAAATATAAGGGAAGGGACATGAGAATATTTGTTTTGGAAATAAGACACATGCATATACCCAATTTCATGTTTTTCCGTATGTAAACAAATATACAATGTGGTGCCATCATCTCATACCTTTTTATATAAGAAATATGTTTTAATCAAATATGAAAACTGTGCCCACAAGTGAGACGAATCAGAAAATTTGCAAGATAGTCTTTCTTACAAGAAAAACAAAAAACAAACACAAACCCTAGAGTCAGATTTGGTTTTGGAGTGTCAGCTGAGACCAATTTTACATCACAAACAAAAGAAAAAAAAAATGTAGATCTCGAATATGTTCGAAAGAATTTTCTTTTTAAAAAACCAAAAAAAAATAAATTATGTCGTCTATAAAAGTGTAAGTGTGTGTTGTGCGTTTAACATATAGATAAAGTCCACCATCTCTCATTAAAGGGCATTTTGTCTAACCAAGTGGAACTGTAAGAAAATAGAAGTAAATACAAATTTGAAAAAAGTTTTAGCTTTTTTTGCATTTAAAAATAAAAAGTTGAAACAAAAAGAAGATGATACTTTATTAATAGGAAGAGAAAGAGAGGGTTGAGTTGGAAAGAATGGGTGGGAGGATGGGGGAGATGGATTCTCATCACATGCAATGCTCTTTTTGCAAAGTTTGATATATCAATCCTTCACAATCACCACCATTCTTGGTTACTTAAGATATTAGTATATAATAATCACTTTTCTTTCCTTTATTTAAGGAATATATGCACTAAATAATCCTATATTTGGAAAGAAAACTCAATTCACCCTTATAATCAGTTGTTCACTTGTACTTACCTTGAATTAACCTCGGTCTTTAGATTTAGCATTATCATACATATAACTTTTTTTGTCTTTTTTTTTTGGTAATACAGAAGCTAGTATTTATATAAATAAAACAAACAATAACACCGGAAAAAAAAAACCTTTAGTGGAGCTGTGCACTGAAACCTGAGGCATTTGTCTCGTTCGCTCTTGTTGCTATCTGAAAGTTGCAACTTGAAAAGTAAAATTGACATTTTTTAGATTTCACTGAAACCCAAAACGGAGAGTAATGACTTTATGTAGCCTTTTGCAGAAATTACATATACTGTAAAAAGTAGTATAGTACGAGTACATGTTACCCGTAGCTATACGAAGGCTTAAAATTTCCCAAACGCTCAAACTTTAACTGGTTTCAATGATTGTGTTCTTAAAATCTTTTACTCACGCAAGATATTGGATAGTCTACAAAATCTGCATAACTGGGGGAAACTTTACAATTTTTTTTTGAGGTTAAGATAAAAGAAACATAGAAAATTAGAAATTGAAAAAGAAAAAAAAAACATCGTAGAAATTTGACGTTGACTCAAAATTCTACTCTTGAAAATGAAAGATTCAACCAATTAAGTTATCACCAAAATATACCATTAACATATAATTATTGTTTCGACCATTCAAACATAATATGTCGATGTGAAACATATGCCTACGCAACAAAGCGACATCGTTTGTTCTTGAACCAAACTTCAAAACCGTTTTAATTGATAAACTAGATTAAGATCGCACGGGTTGAAATTCATTTTATTTATATTGTAATTTTTATATAAAATATAATTTATATGATTATTTTTAAAAGTTTTTTTGGATAAAACATTATGTAATAAAATCATATGTTAAATATGATGCCTTGAAAAAAGACACATATTTTGTAAGTTTTATATTGTTAATGATTCTAGATTAACAAAATAGGTGTCATTAACAACAAAATATGTGTAACCAATAAATATAACATTTAATTAATAACCTATTTATAACATATTTGTAACCAACTTATAAAAATAATAAAGTCTACAAAAACAATGTTGTGTACTTCCGTTTTATTATACAGGGGATTGGCATCCGCATTGTGTTTCGTAATATATATATGATTTAAATCGTTAGTTTGATTATTTTTTTATGTAGTCGAAATATGTTATGCCTTAATTTACATTTTAATAATTTATTTGTTTTTGTGTATATATAAGTATATTTACTTTTGTATAGGTCATGTTAACTCAAATGACTTAGTATAGGAAGGAGGGACAGCATTGTTATGTTGGTCTATTTTGGTGGGTTTGTAATCCTGTATTTCACCTTTTACACTCAATATATATTAACCAGATGACAAAAAAAAAAATAGTCTATTATTGTCTATAACCAACAAATTAATAGTAAGCAGATGCTTATCTGTCTGATATTTTTTTTGTGATCACTTTATACATCACATTTTTCTCTTACTACAAATTTAAAACTATAATTGTATACCTACATTACCCATTAACTTATTTAGCCAATTAGCCTATGAATCGACACTGATGCAAACAAAAGTTGTCATTATATAAGATATTTTAATAAGATCGAACTAGAGGTATTCCGCGAGATTTGAGTGATATGGACATGATAATAGAAAAGCAAGATTTAGGGGGTAAGATTAGATGCGAGATTCGTTTTATAAAAAGAGAAGTACGAATAAAGGAGAGGAGTACAAGAAAACAAACAAAGAAAAGTGTATTAATTAATTAGGTTTAATTAAGGGGGATAGGAGAATAGTGATGAGTGATGACAACATGGGAGTTGGACCCTTTTTGGCTTTTTGCTTTCCCAGCAGTAATGATGTATCGGTGAAAACTTATATTGACAACGCATAAAGATTAATTAAAATATAGAGTTACAAATTATTATTTTTTTGTATAATAATTATATAGAGAAAAAAGTGACTTTGTCTCTATGTCATAATCTTCATAGAAAGCATTGCCAAATCTTATGGCCACATGACGGTGTAAGCCCTTTACCCTACTCGCTACTCTCTCATCTATTGCCTTTGCATTTTCATCATTATTACATCTTATACTAGTAATGTAACTTTTGTTTCAATTGTCATCATTATGGGTGGTTCATATGCTCATAATATAGGCTGAGCCTATTAATGCTCACGGATGAACATGACCCCTACTTTTTATTTGCCTTTCTTGTCTAGAAATTAGAATGCCTTTGTGATGTTAAGTTGCAACTGGTTACCAGTTACGACAATCAATTGGTACAAAAGGGGCTGGTCTCTAGTTCACTGGCTCGAGATTTTTCTTGAGATGATAAAAAAGTTTTTTTTTTTTTTGATAGTTAATTCTCGCAAAAAGTATTGTATTTGATGGAGATTGGAGAGTTTTTTTTCGTAATATGTTGGCATGTTTCAGGAAATATCAACTTCCTAACAAAAAGTCCATTATTCTATTTGTGTGCATGATACAAACTAGATACCAACCAGATAAACCGATTCAAATAAAATATTATAAATAATATTATTACGAGATTTAAGATTCGTTTGTGTAAAAAAAACTTTCTAAGTAAAGTTTATTTTTTCGTTTATTCTAATTTGCGTTTATTATGTGTAAAAATACATTTCACGCATGAAATATTTGATCAAGGTGCCTTTCAATTTGTGTGGTCATATATTTAAATGGTCATTGAAAATTTTAAACAGGAGACAAAGTTTTTGTTTTTCAAAAATTTAAATTGGTGAATAGATTTAAAATTGTTTGCGAAATATTATTTATTTTTAAGATTATATTGTGATAATTAATACTTGAATAGTTATCAGATTTTTTTTAACTGGAGAATAAGTTTTGTGTTTCAAAAAGTTAAATATGTGAATAAGTTTAAATTATTTGTGGTCTGTAATTTACTTTTATTATTATTGTGATAATTTATTCAATTAAAAATTTTAAATATAGTTGAATAGTCATCATAGTTTTTCAAATACGAGAATAAGTTTAGCATTTTTATTTTGTAAAGGCTATAAAATACAATTCGTCATGATCAAATTTCCTTTATTTAAATAAACACACAAAAGTTAATATGGTGAATAGTGTAACTATAATTAATCGTGTTTTGTTTTCTATTTTCAAGCATTAGAGCATCTTCAACCCATATCTATATTTACTTTTATATATAGAGAAAAATATAACAATTTATATTTTAGAGTCAAATTTGCTCCAAACCACCTCTATTGTCACATCTAATTAGAGATTACTATATTTTTTTATATATATAAAAAACTATTTTTTTCTATATAAAGAAAAAAATATTAATCTCTATTTTTTAAATAAAAATATAGATGAATTGGAATAAAACTCACCTCTATTATAAAGTTCTTTTATTTTAGAGATAAAAATAGAAGAATACATTGGAGATGGTTTTAACAAGTAATTAAAAAAATGTTATATGATCACTGGTTGTACAATATTGTGGAATATAATATGTTTAAAATACTTTTGTTATCAATATATATATTATAAAAATGGTAATATTTCTTTTGTTTTGCTTAATAATTGGTATATATGGGCAGGAGAGTATTATGAGAAAGTAGTAGTAGTCTCTAAAAAGTTCGAAACTTATGGTACATCCTTAAAGTCTTTGCTTTGGCCATACCAATTTTATGATTGATAGTGATTTCCCATCGGCCTTATTGCTTCCGTTACAAACATTTCATGTCAAAAAAAGTCAACAGACGTATATATGTTTCGAGAAACATCAATAAAAAGACTAACTAAGAATACAAACACAACACAAAAAGACTAAGAATACATTTGTAACGATCATATGCTCATAAATTTAACTAATTTGAAAGTCTAACTAGCGAAGAGCTTAATACATTGAATGTTAGTCATTTATATAAACCGAAATGGTCCTTATGCAGATATGACATTTTGAGATTTATTGACTAGAAATTGTAATCTAGCATTTTCAACCAAGTCTCTCGCCTCATTACATAATGAAGAAATGAAGAATCACTCACATAGTTACGCTTAACCGTTAATAAAGTCTAGTAGATATAAGCAAATATACACAAAGCTGATGATAATTTTCCTACAATGTGGACTATGATTCTCATAAAAAAAATCATGTTTTTGTCAAAACACTTGCATTCATTACTTCATACAAGCAAAATTTATAAAACAAAAAACAAGGCATTCTCTAATGCCACAACAACAAAGAAACAAGGCAAATATAAAGATAGTTGGCAATAGGTTCTTGAGAGCTTTGAGCCAGAATCTTGGAAGAAACTTGGTACATGTGAGATCAAGATTGTCGAACAAACTCTTCCATGAACAAATCAATGGACGAGAGGTAGCCATTATCATAAGACGCGATGGCATTAGAGAAAGGGTTAAAGGCTGAGCTTCTCACCGGTTTGAGAAGGTCTACACGAAGTAGGAGCTTGACACAAATTCGAGCAAGGTTTGGAATGCTCTGTCGCTTGAAGATGATTATAATTAGTGAAGTTGCCAAAAAATGTAAAATGGTCTTGGTAAACCAAACCCAAAGACAGCTCTCGGACAACTTGAGTTTTGGATCCAGTTATCCAAATACCATAGACACTCAATCGATAGGGTTCAAAGGTCAGGGCCAAATAGGTTACTATTACCAGGATTCTCAGGAGGAGCGAGTGACGCCAAAGCAAGTAAGAAACAATGATGAATTACTTCTCAGATGGGAACCATAGAGAAAGTAATCTTGATCACACCACTGGCTAAAGGTTTTCGTCAATACAAGATGTAAATTAGCGTATCTAGATTGAAATAGCTTTAGGATTGAAGCCACCATTGCATGAACTTTTTCCCGGAGATTGATAGATTGAGCATGAACAAGTTCGGTGATCACGGGATATGGAGGCAGAGGAGTGAGGAAGCTTCGGTAACCAGCGCTATGTGGAGGCATGGTCATAATGCTGTTCTTCCTCACTCCATAGAAATTGTTAGAAACCAGAAGGAAAGTTCCTAAGAGCCTAGATCTTAGATAAAGAGTGGTCATCAAGGGATTACTTTGAACCAAGGATTGGAGATGGCATTCACGGACCCAAATCGGAGCTATCGAGATGAGATGTAGAGGGTGTCTCATGCCCTTATTATCAAAATGAGAGATCGATACAATAGGCCTTAGTAAATATTCAGATTAGTGAAACTTGAGCTTTTTCCCTCTGGGCTTTGCTTCTTGGAATGTTAACGGGCCGAAAAAGACAAGGCCCACCAAAAGAAGTCCACTATTCTTGTTGGTTGACCTATTTGGAGTGGTCGTACGACGGCGGCGGCTCAGAGAAGGGGAATAGATTTGCAAGGTAGTATGCCTCTCCGACAGGCAAGGTTCCAGCAACAACCAGCCAAATAGGAGGTAAGAGGCTGGAACGGGGAACCACAAAGACGTTTCATATTTGGAAGGATGAGAACTTCGCCTGAAAAAGGAGGTGCCGTGTGCGTCGACGTCTCCACCGAGTGAGATGTAGCGGTGGTCCAAAAGAGAGCTCACCAGTTTCTCTTGGTGCCTTAGTAGAAGCTTTCTCAGGGGTGAGTAGAAATCCAGATCGGAGGGTATGCATGTCGTTTTTTTGTGGATTCGGTACACCAGCTGAAGCATTCAGAGGAAAGGGGAAGGGGTTCACCGGAAACAATTTGTGTCCTCTAGCTCTGGCTATTGATATCTCACCGGAATCTGAGGGTTGAGGGGGGATTCGTAGCGAAAAGAGAAATGGAGAAAAAGTTAAAGAAAAACTAGAAAAAAGTTTTTAACGAGAGTAGAACGATTGGAAAAGGATCCCGACGCTAGCGAGCAAAAGTTTTACCTATCGGAAGAGGTTGGCGAAGTTGAGGTCTCCATAGTAGTGCGTGAGAGATAGTCTTTTTTAGAAGAGTTTACTACCCACTCATTGCTCATCAAACAAATCCAAGAGGTAATAATGCTTAAGAAAATAGTAAGCCTTCTACAAAAATAATCTTAAGAGTCTCACATAAAGAGCTTATGACTTTACTTAGGAATCAAATTAAAGATCAATGCCAAAACACACATTATTAATTTAGTTTTGCACTAAGGTTCGCAATATCATATTATAAGACCACAAAATAGTTAAAATAAACATCTGTTATTTTTTTTAATACTAAATAGCAACATTTAAGGTCGGGAAAATTTCATACACTTTTTCTCTCTCTAGACGTGAGTTAGCCCTAGGCACCAAGAAAGCCGAAATCTGATCTCTGCCTACCCTCTCTAGTAGCCGGCGCTCCTCGTTGGTGCCGTGAGAGGGTCCCTTTCTCGTTTGTCTTTAGTTTTGGTGTCTTGTCTCCGATTCGGTTAGATCTGGTTTGGTTTGCTAAAGAAATAGGAAACATTTGCATTGGAAATCTAAAACGACAAGTATTATGACACAAAATTTTAACTCTAAAACGATAATTAATAAAAAACAAAAGGAGTAGTATCATTTTCAACTGTTTTTTTTTCCAGTCAACGATTTTTTTCAAAAATTATAAATGTAAAAAAAAAATTGTTGCTACAACAAAAAAAATTCATCATAACTAATTGTTTCTTGATATTGTAGAATTATAGTAATTTCTTTTTTTTCAGACTGGTTCAAATTTTTTTATAACTATTTTAAATACTTTTCATAATTTGTTTCCTTTGTTTTCTATAATATTAATTTATATATTTGATTAAAATACTAAAATAGTATCTTTCTCATCTTTTCTAGTTTCTACCTTCATCTCCTACCGTCCCCCCCCCCCCCCCCCCC
>NC_025691.1:17979711-17994077 GCF_000633955.1 Camelina sativa
AAAAAAAAAAGCAATCGAATTCACCATCCTCGGTAAGTTTCCTCTCTCCAATTTCATAAAATATTTAGTATTTGTACTCTTCACCTTCCTCCTCCTCTCTTTATCTCCATTGATGACGTATTATCTCCACAGTCACATTAACCCTCTCTGTTCATCATATACTTTGTTGTTTACCTGGAAAAATGTCAGATTCTGAAAACCCTAATAAACGAATCTGACGAACTTTGTTTGGTTTCTCTTACATTGACTCCTAGATTTCAATTAGGCAAAATTAACATAAACCCTTTTATAAAGTTGTGTTCTTTCGAGGATTGGTCTTAGAATTTTCGAATGTGAGTAGAACAGAACAGAGATTGATACACAGATATGAAAAGGAATGATCTTTATTTGTCTGTTTCTTTGCAGTGTAGTGTGTTTTTTGATTATGATGGATGAAGATGGATTGAGCAATCGAAACTGGGGATATTACGAACCGTCTCAGTTCAGGCCAAATCTAGGGTTTCAACTCATTCCAAGTAGCATAGAAAAAAACGAGAAGCCATTTGTTGTCTCCCCTCAGAATCAAAACCAAAACTTTATCACTCCTAGTGTGTTGTATCGTGGTGGTGGTAGCAGTAGTAGCCTTATGTCGTTTCCGCGTGATTACACTGCCTCTGATGCACCTTTCATGAGTTATAGTTGGTTGAACCAGCATAGAGATAGCAAGTTCTTTAGCAATGTACCTAATAATCCTTCTAATCATACCCTTCTTGTTCCCGAGACTTCTAGGATGACTCAACCGATGCAGCTTTTGCAGCCTGAGGTCAAGGATGAATCTCTCAAGAGAAAGCATCAGAGAGGTGCTCCTAAGGCGAATAAAGAGAAGAAACTGAAGGATAACAATATGCTGAGAGTTCAAAGAGAGAGAAGTCCGTTGTTTAGGAAGAGTATAGAGATGGTGATTAACGGGGTTTCTATGGATATTGGATGTTTACCAGTTCCGGTCTGCTCGTGTACCGGTATGCCTCAACAGTGTTACAGATGGGGTTGCGGGGGATGGCAGTCTGCGTGTTGTACCACTAATGTTTCGATGTACCCTTTGCCGATAAGCGCGAAACGCCGCGGTGCGAGGATTGCTGGAAGGAAAATGAGCCAAGGTGCCTTTAGAAAGGTTCTTGAGAAACTCTCTGCTGATGGTTTCGATTTTTCAATCCCTATTGATTTGAAGTCTCATTGGGCAAAACATGGAACCAATAAGTTTGTCACTATCAGATGAAAAGTCTAACCTCTGTTTTTTTTTGTTGTTGTTGTGGGTTGTGTCCTGCACCTTAGATCTTGATTCATTTTTTTTTTGTGTGTCCTCTATGATCAGAACTTGGAATCAAACTCGGCAATGTATCATCAAAATGTTGTACCTCTTTTTTGAAATTTAATCAGATAACAGCGTAAAAAATTGTGTGTTTATGTACAGAACCAATAAAAAAAATGTCAATCTTATCCAGATTGTTTGTAATGTAATGTCTCACTCACTAGAAAGTAATCAAATCTGGCATTGTGTAATTGATATAAACTGGTTGGTTCGTTACTATAAGAGGCAGATGATTTTGATGATACTCGTCTTCTTTCCTGTTGAAACAACGATAGTCGTCTTCGAAAATCTCCCATTTGTCTGTGATGATCGTCTGCAGCTTCCCCGGTTCCTCCAACACTACCATAGCCTTCTCATCCTCTACTTCTTCTTTCTCCGGCTTCGGCTTCGGCTTCGGCTTCTCGATCATTTCCTCGATTGCTTCTACTTCCTCCTCGGGTATACTAACGAACTGAGGGGTCTCTCGCGCGTTAGGGACACCAAAACCTTTGCAGAAGTCGAAGTAGATGGTGAGATCCTCTCCCTGAGAGATGGCCTTTTGGACAATCTTCAAAACCGTTGCAGCTTCTGTTTTGCCAGCCAATGGAAGGATTTTGATGATGCCGCTTCGAATTCTACCGAAGATGTTGATACTCTCGATCACGAGACAATCCATAGCTTCTAAGATCAACGTCTTCTTCATATTGTCAGCAATTGGCTTAATCTGAAGAACCATGTCGAGGAGAGACTGAAGTTTCTGTATCTTTTCGAGGTCTTGGATCACGTTTTCGCCTTTCTCAGAGGATTTAGTTCTGTTATTACGGAAGCGGTGAATCTGATCGGACAAGAAGGAAGAGTAGTTATGAAGGAAAGCGAAGTATGTCCGAACAAAGATGTTGAACCCCCAAGTCTTGCTGAGACAGGAATGACCATCGGAGAAACCAGAGAGATCGAAAGGAAGACGACGGATCTCTCCGACAACGGAAGGGACTTTAGTACAGAGAACACCATGAAGAAGCATTAAAGATTTGAGCGCAACGATCCAGCTCCGGGTGTGGTTGACGCGGGTTGAGAGCGCATTGATTAGAGTCTTGAGGTTGANCCTCCAACACTACCATAGCCTTCTCATCCTCTACTTCTTCTTTCTCCGGCTTCGGCTTCGGCTTCGGCTTCTCGATCATTTCCTCGATTGCTTCTACTTCCTCCTCGGGTATACTAACGAACTGAGGGGTCTCTCGCGCGTTAGGGACACCAAAACCTTTGCAGAAGTCGAAGTAGATGGTGAGATCCTCTCCCTGAGAGATGGCCTTTTGGACAATCTTCAAAACCGTTGCAGCTTCTGTTTTGCCAGCCAATGGAAGGATTTTGATGATGCCGCTTCGAATTCTACCGAAGATGTTGATACTCTCGATCACGAGACAATCCATAGCTTCTAAGATCAACGTCTTCTTCATATTGTCAGCAATTGGCTTAATCTGAAGAACCATGTCGAGGAGAGACTGAAGTTTCTGTATCTTTTCGAGGTCTTGGATCACGTTTTCGCCTTTCTCAGAGGATTTAGTTCTGTTATTACGGAAGCGGTGAATCTGATCGGACAAGAAGGAAGAGTAGTTATGAAGGAAAGCGAAGTATGTCCGAACAAAGATGTTGAACCCCCAAGTCTTGCTGAGACAGGAATGACCATCGGAGAAACCAGAGAGATCGAAAGGAAGACGACGGATCTCTCCGACAACGGAAGGGACTTTAGTACAGAGAACACCATGAAGAAGCATTAAAGATTTGAGCGCAACGATCCAGCTCCGGGTGTGGTTGACGCGGGTTGAGAGCGCATTGATTAGAGTCTTGAGGTTGAGAGGAGAAGAACGTATCCATTTGTAGACGCGGTGAGCGTTAGAGTAGTCGACGGATGTATCGTCGTGGGAGGTGGCTTTGATGATAGCTGCTTCGAGATCCGCGTTCCGGTATGAGCTGCTGCTTCGCCGTGAGAATCCAACGGCTAGTAAGCTTTTCCGGTCTTTGATTGCGGCGGCAGCTCGTTTCCACAGCTTCATCATTTAAGCCCCCTCCCTCCTATCTCTTTTTTGCTCTATGTGAAACCTCTCTTCTTCTACCTTGAGAATCAAAAAGTCATCTCTGTAAAAATGTCTTCTCTCTATTTTGAGCTTCTTATTTCCTTTACCATCCGTTACAACCGTCGTAACCGCTTTGTTTTTCAAATACTTTTTTGATTTTTTTTAGTCAAAAAATAAAGTTTACACGTGCGATCTAATACACGTGTGTGGGTAGATTCGGTTTACATAGTGTGAAGACTCTAAACCAAATCGAATTCGAAGAAATTATATGAGAAGCGACGAGAATACATTAATATTGTAGTTAAACCGAAACGGATATTAATTAACCATTTTCCCGTATTTCCTAAATTATTATTTTAAATGGCAAAGAAAGTTTTTATTGTTTGTAATTGTTTAAAGTCAATCGTAAAACAAATTGTGTATTACAGTTAATGTAAGTCAAACTTTATCTTTTTCCTTTCTTTCTTTATTTGACATATTAATCTATTACCGGTGCTAAGTTTGACGACTACCGTTCAGTTTATTCGGTCAAATAAAGCAAAGGATAGGAATTTATTTGTCCAACAACAGCTGATTTATTATTTATCAGTGTTCTCTGATTTAGATTCTTGAAACTCCATTTTTGGATCACATGATCCGAACAGTTTCCTACTTAACCACTCTCACAACACTTTCGTGCAAAGTCACTCCGACAAAGTAAGTCTTTAACTTAGATGTTTGGAACTCCATTCTTAGATCACATGATTTGAACAGTTTCCTACTTACCACTCTCGAGTCAATTATTCTTACAACACTTTCGTGCTCATCTTTAATATTTACTACGTTTCAACTGCCTAGACAAGTCTATTTCCATTCAATAACCTGTCCTAAAATCGTATACACTATGATACCAAACTGAGATAACCGTACCCGAATTCTCAATCCTCACACAAGACAACCGACGTAGAAATTGCTCTTTATAAAAATTACCACAAATACACGTTAGGTCTAACTAACCCATACTCTCTATCCACAAAACACATTCATCCGAACGTACTTCAGCTCCACAAGCACCTACATTTTTAGACTTCGATTACCCCACATTAGACTCCTTTGACATTCAAACAAACAAGCCACTTGTCTCCAATTCATGGAACAAGCTTCACTTAATCAAACACCATCTCATCTTGGTACATAGCCGCACAACCAACCACCCCCAAGCGACCAAGTAACAAGAGAGATGGGTCGGAATACTCCATTCCGCTCCAGCCACGAACTTCGCCTCACCAACGATCCGCTTCAACCCCCATTGGCCTTTCTGCCAACCAATAACAATATCTACGGTTAACTTTCAATAACCGCTTAAACACTCCCAGCGATTCTCGTCCGAAATCAAGTAGACACCAAACACTCTGCAAGCGCTAACAATTGGTCTCGATCAATACCTCCACCTGGTGTCGGTCGACACCCCACTAGGCATCACCATCAAATCTTCTAGTGTTGATCGACACCTATACCTGGTGTCAATTGTCACCCATCACACCACTTGTGATCCAACACACATGATGTCGATCGACACCCTCCAAGTGTCAATCGACATTGATGTCCTTGGAATCAACTCTATCGATCCTCTCTCGAAAAACCCTAACTCCAGAAGTTCTCCTACGACCGAAACATACAACAACATGCTGGTGTCGCTCTAACCCAAACCTTGCCACAAAACGTCCATGGAAAACCTTATGAACATCCGGTTAATTCACAAACTAACCGTTCATTTTGCAAATCCACTATTGGATATGGACCCTGTATCCCCATGAAGCACCCCCCCCAATTTTAGCCAAATCGAACACTTTTTCATTTTCCAAACATTGCCCCCAAACTAGACATCTCGGACCAGTCCCCGATTGTCCATCTGTAGGTGTTGGTGTCGAACGACACCAAGCCAGAAACCATGACCAAAGCGTCCATTTAAGCTCCTTTTCGCACAAAACCCTAATTCTTCACAACCATTGATTCTCTAATCAATTATACATAAAAAATACACAACTTACCTTGACAACAACCATGGGAGAGCCTCCTTGCCTCTCCCAATCCACCACCAAACATTCACAACCTTCTCCACACACATGAATAAGATGGATCTCTCATCTCCTCCTCTTATGCGCCAAGCACATGATCTCTTCTTCCAATATCCTTGATGCACGACGAAAAAGAAGCTCCCCTCAATCCCACAGCTCGATCTCTCCTTCTCCCAAGATCCAGCTCGACCTCTTTCCTTCAACGTCCACCCCCGAAACCATCTCTTTTCTCCTCCTTTCCAATCGAGACCACCACAACATTCTCTCATTCTCTAATGTAGGAAACGACTCCCCCATAGCAAGAACGTCGAGATATCACTTATATACTCGACCCCTAGGGTTTTCCAAACCTAAACCGCATCAAACCGACAAGTATAATCAGTGTCAGCCCGGAGGAAAAGCGATCCAAGCGGTCGATTGCGGTTCACAATAACTTAAAAAAAAAATATCTAAGAATAAATGATGTAAACTGTAGAAAAATACCCAATTTTGTAGAAAAATTATCCAATTATTTGCAAAAAAACAAAATATTTTATTCCAAGAATTAGATTTTAGTATGAATTTGTGTCAAAATTTTTTTTAACTTTTAGTGTAAATCTACTAAAAGAATTCGTAATTTTTTTATAATGTAAAGGGTTATTTTTTTGAGTATTTATAGTTGATAACCATAGATTGGAAAAGAATAAAGTAAATAGCCATGGTATCAGATTACTCATCTCTCTCTTCAATTACAGATTACTTTTATACCTATTCTATATATTACATTTATTTTACAAAATCGCTCAAAACACTTAATCTCTTTTGAAATTTCTATTATTATGTTGCTTTTAACGTCGATCATTTTTTATTGTAACATACTATTTCCAAAATTACAGAAAACACGTCTTTCACTTTCTTTTCTAACATGTTACTTTTTGGAATTACATATGTCACATATGATCTACCTTTTTAACACGTTAATTTTCTTATATTATATATTATTTATTATGTATTACATATTTTTTCAAAAATCATTTTTTATTGTAACATGCTATTTCCAAAATCACATAAAACACGTCCTTCAGTTTCTTTTCTAACATGTTACTTCTTCGAATTACACGTGTCACTGAAGATCTATTTTTCTTATATTACATGTTATTTATTGTCCGTTGCATGTTTTTTTTTCCAAAATTACAATATACTGATGTATATTTTGTCTTTTACTTGAAGACAAATTGAATTTTCACATCCGTAAAAAACGTTATTTATCCAATTTTTCTGCACAAACGTTAGTTTCTCTATTCTTTTTCAGATCATAGTTATCAAACAATATTGCCCTTTTTTATTACTCTAAGGCCTGGAAGCGGGGCTGTATGTAAGGCACCAAATAATACTGGATCAGCCTTGATTAAAACTAACCGCCGAACTAGGAAAATTGTTGGTGTCGACCACCACCCCTATGGTGTCGCTCGACACTCACTCCAAAACCTACTTTTCAGTTCACGGGTGTTACTGTAACATTTTGGTTTCCTAATTTTAGAAATTGGTCGGTTTGGTTTAAATTCACCGGTTTGGTTTGAGTTTGCGAGTTTAGTGTTGGTTTTGGAAAAACCCTAACAAGTGTTTTATAAGTCTCGACACCTTCTACTTTTTGCTGTTGTTGTTGATTTCCTGCTTGCGCTGTGAATAAAGTAAAGAGAGAGCAAGAGAGAGGAGTTTGACATGGTGTAAAAGAGATTAAAGAGAAATCATAATCGTTAGGGTTTGGTAAGAAAAGATTTCGACATAGCAAATCGTAGCCAAAGGTAATTGAATTTGGTGGAGTTATACATAAGCCTTTTTGTCTAGATGCTCATTTTTACGGATTTGTATTTGAGTTGATAATCGAAGAGTTAACTACAGTTTTGTGAGGTGCTTCGTTTCATACGCGAACTGAGACCAACATAGATCATAAGTACGACCGTGAGTTCGTATGTTACCTGATCGGTACGAGATTTTGTGGGAAGCTTCGTGACCCTTTTTGTACAACCATAATTGTTACCATTCATTCAAACCCAAAGGGAGATAAAGAGTAGAAGCTCATCAACCTAATGGTTAGATAAAATTAGTTAATCAAACACAAGCTTACAACAAAAATAGATAGATAGATTGAAAAAACATAAATTGTTGTTGATAGATCAATAGGAGTTCAGAGACTGTGACACCCTGGTTTGCGGATAGGTTTGTAAGAATTTATTTGGCCACCTATGTCACCAAATTGAATTTATCTTTTCGATCAAGGGTCCTGAGAGAACACCAGAGTTAAGCGTGCTTGAGCTAGAGTAGGTTCAGGATGGGTGACATTTCGGAAAGTGATTGTCGGAACTGTGCGAGTGAGGACAAAGGAAAAGATCATATGGTGATTTATAGAGGTAAGTATTTAAAGCCTCTCAGACGTAAGGTGGGCTCATGGATTGGGAGTGGACATGGGGCTCACTAAGCAAGGTGACAGTCGGGGCGTTCCAGAGACAAAGACTACATCATGGTGTGTCAAAGACACTTCCACAAATACATTAGAAAATTTAACATTAGTTGCTATCAAAAGATTTTATGATGTTAGAAAATGGTATTTAGTTTCATTGATTGTCAGAACAAGTCATTTTGAGATAGCTAAAAGACATGAACATGTTCTCTCTACACATGAAGAGGGTAGAGCCGAGGTGCTCTCTATGGTGGAGGAGGTTGAACACAAGGTTATCTTCCCAATGGAGGAAGGTGGAGGAGGTTGGAAACACGGTTATCTTCCCAATGGAGGAAGGTGGAGGAGGTTGAACGCAAGGTTATCTCCCAAAGGGAGGAAAGTAGAGCCAAGGTTCTCTCCATGGTGGTGGAGGTTGGACGCAAGGTTTTCTATGGTTGGTCATACACTATTGTGATGTTACATAATTGATTAGTATACTATGTAATATATATTTTTATTCGAAATGTTTTTTGAGTCAAGAATTTTAGTAATTAAAAAAACTATGCAAAAGTGAAAGTAAAAAGACGTATAATACGCTTTTAATGGTAACATACATAAAAGATCTGTAAATAAATATAAAACAATATATTATAGCAAAAATAAAACTTATAAATAACATTATTTATAAAACTTTAAACCCACACATCGGGCGGGTCCTTATCTAATATAATCACATAGAAAGAAATCCAATAAGGTTTCAAGTTAACCAAAAAATACAATAAGAATGGAGCAAAAAACACCAAAATTAATATACAATAATTGAAATAACAAAAAAAAAAAGTGAAAATAAAATCTAGCATGGGATGGCCCCTAGTTTACTATATGTTCGGAAAACGCAAGAGCGATTGATATGTATGGAAACTGAGACACAAACTGAGTTACAAACTAGAATAGAGGTTCTTCAAAATAAAACTTCATTATTAGACAATCTGTTTAGTAAAATTACAAGTTTCACTCAATCAATTATCTAATCTCTCATGTTCATGGATCTATACACAATCCAAGAACCTCTCAAGACAAACCCTTTAGAGCATTACCATCGATAATACTCTGAAAATGAGCTTTCAAATTATATTTTAATGTAATAATATTATTCAATTTATATTTTGTTTGTTTTAAAAAATCAACCAATCAAATGAATACATAATATATAAAGAAGGTCTTAGAGTATCTATAAAAGTTTCGGCAGAGACCTTGGATCTCTTTCTCTCTCCAACTTTTTATTTTTTGTTTTGTTTTTATTGTCTTGACATTCATTGGTATATGACCAATGACCATGCTCTTAGTTCCCTTAAGCGTTATGTTTTCCTACAAGAAACCACATAACCTTAATGTCTAAGAATTCTATTGCTCTTTTGTGCTAATGTCTACAAAGTCTTAGCACCCTTATTTATACACAATAGGTATACAAGCCTAAATTCCTATTCTAATCCTAATAGGAATTGTCAAATCTCTTTGCAAATTTCATTTTCTTTTATGGAATAGGAAATCTTCTTCATGTTTTTTTTTCTACCAAAAAGGAAACTCTTCATGCTTCTAGGCTCTTCTCTAAGCTTCTAGTCTTCATAACTTTCATGGTTTGAATATTAGCCGCCTTAGCTGATTTCCTTTTTTTCAGCTCGACGTTATCTGTCTTATTGAACTACTTCATGAACAATTCTTGGGTTCACCCCTAAAGTGAACTCTTTTTTTCACTTCTCCTTATTTTAACGAATAAGAATATGACATGTCATAATACATTTAATAACCTATTCATTCACTTCTTTATAAAATAAAGAAACAAAATCTGTATACATTATTATAAAATTAAAAACTCAAACCGCTCTTTTATAAACCCAAACCGACATATTATTTCATTCCAATTATAAAATCTAAACCTTAACCACTGCATTTGTAACCCCAAACCGACATATAATTTCGCTTTAATTATAAAATTTAAACCCTAACCACTTCATTTGTAAACCTAAACCGACATATAATTTCATTTTAATTATAAAATCTAAACCCTAACCACTTCATTTGTAAATCCAAACCAACATATAATTTCGTTTTAATTGTTCAATCTAAACCTAATCATCTTATTTGTAAACCCAAACCGACACATCATTTTGTTCTAATTGTAAAATCTAAATCAAGTCTATATTTAACTTTTCTTAATTAAAAGTATACAAAATTTGTTTCCTTAATTTGTTTTGCTTTTTAATTTAGTTTTGATTTATTTATTAAAATGAAATAACGTATAGAGGATTCTGATTGGTTGAAAATGAGGAAGTGAACAACAATGTTCACCCTAGGAGTGAACCTAAGTATTTTCCCTACTTCATGTAGTACTGTAGTACTCTGAACTAATACAACACTACATCAACATCTTTATCTTCATCTTTGCCTTTCATAAATGTCGTTTTCTTTTTCTTTTTATCATGTTGTAAAACTCAGTTAAGAATACATCAACATGTTTTAATACAATTTGATTCTACGTCCTGCAATTTCTATATATAAGTTAATTCTTGAGTTTGTAACAAAACAACAGAGACCATCAAAGTTGCTCTATGTTGACAGAAGAAAAAAACCGAGGACTAAACTAACCAGTCCAAAATAAAACACAGAATCTGCAGGGAGCGAGAGGAATACAAACATAGAATCTCGTCTTTGTAAATTGAATGTGTGTGTTCTGCTTTAAGCAACTACGTTCTCACACATGATCAGAATTCAGAAGCATTGTGAGTCCAATTTCCATACCTTTGAAACCAGGAACTCCTTCGCATATGTTATCGGCATCATTAAGCTGGTCACCTAACCAACACAACACGAAGATATGTATGACATGATCACTTGATCAGGGAAAATGGTTTGATGCAACTTTCGAGAAACGTATATGATCCAGTTAATTATCGAGCACCCTGAAAGAGACGATATCACTTTATCCTCGTAAGACTCGAGACGTGAAAACATATTAAACCATAAGAGTTAGGAGCCACTGTGTTGTAAAGCTAGGCATTAAGGCCCGATTGGTAACGGCTGTTACTTGTGGCTGCATGGACTTTGATTTTAAAATTTTAGCTGTGGAGAATTTGGTTGTAGATGCTTTGACTGTAGAAACTTTAACTGTTAAAATCTGATTGTTTAGCAACAATTTTTAAAGTTGTAGCTGTTATTTTTATTTATTTATTATTAAATAATAATAATAAATATATATTATGTCAGAAATTAATTCATATAGCACTTTAATGAAAAATTTAATTTTATTAATGATAAATTAAAATTCTGAAAAATATAAGTCAATCAAATATGTGATTTTGTTTTAAAATTAATGATAAATCAAAATTCGCTAATAGTATTCTGATTTTTGTTTTTTTTTTGGTGGTTGATTCTTGATTGATTATTCTGACAAATAATATCAATAGTGTTTTTTAATTGTTTTGAATGTTTTTTTCTATTGATTAGTTATATGACGAGTCAAAAATCCATTAACCACTATTCAATGCATTGTTTGAATGTTATTTTATTATTAATGATGAATTTCATAAACTTTTTTACAGTATTATTAGTGATGATGATGAAAAAAATTATTATTGAAATAGATCTTAAAAGAAAGAAAAAAATGAGAATAATTAATTTATAAAAATAAAATATATAAAAAATATATGTATACTTTTGGAGAGCTTTTAAATATAAAAGAGAAAAAAAAGAATGCTTTTAAAATTGTTTAATTTTTAAAGCATGAGTTTTGAAGCTTTAAAAAAATGGGTAAACAAGGAAGAGAAAAAAAAGTGGCTTTCAAAACTTAAAAAAAATTAAAGCAAAAAAAGTTTGATTGACAAAAAAGTGACTATCAAAACTTTAAATATTTTTAAAGTAGCATGCTACCAATCCGGGCCTAAATCACCATTAGTTAACAGTGCATCAAGAAAGATAGCAATATGATGAAATCTTGCAAAAGCAATTGTTGTTAAGATTCGGACATCTTAATCATGGAGAATTAGCCGTCAAATTTAACAATCAATCACTAGAGAACAGACAAATTAATCCGTAATCTACCAAGTAAAAGTATAAGAAATTAAATCCATAATTTATGCAGAGGAATCTAAATCCGAGATTACATAAAAGGAAAAACATAAGAGTAGAGTTGAGAGTGCATAATGGATAAAAAGTAGCTAACAAAAAGATGAGAATTACATAGGTAGCAAGGCCATTGATATCTATACTATTAATTGGGAAGCACAATTAGGGATAAGAAAAAAATAAAACAAGTATGCCATACAATGCCCTCACATCCAAAAATCAGAAGAAGAAGGAAAAAACTAAATCGAGGGCAAAATGGTAATCTGATCGCGTAAAAGGACGCGGACCTCACATGACCCGAGCTAACATTATTCGGATCGTGGAAGATTATCAGAGTTTCCAATCAGTGACTTCTCACGACACCTGTAAGTAATTTGAAAGGATAATTAGGGAGAAAAAATATTCAAATTAATCATAAATAAATTGTGTATTACCGATATTAAGTACTTGCCATATCAAATCTTTTCGACATTTAAACTCCAATAACCAAATCAAAAATATTATACTCCGAAACTTACTCCTTTCCAAAACTAACAAAATCGGACGCTATCATCTCCACAATCAACATTCAAAACTTTTTAAAAATATAGTAATGAAATCCCTAAACATCCTCTATAATAACATATCAAACGAAAACAAATTACAAAACATTAACTGAAAATCTTTAGTTGATTACATAGAATATTCGACTAATTAATCTTAACACAAACGATGATCTATTTCATTCCTATCATCGCAAGAAATCAGCTCCATTACTACTATATAACCAAAGAAGATGGCATACACAACCAAACACATCAAACCTAAAGTAACAAACCAGAAAGTCACCTTAATAGTATAGATGGCCGCCAATGATAGTATCACTCAATATCTAGCAATGATGCATTCTTCAGAGTGTGATACCCAACATGGTGAGTTGAAGCGCATACCTAAAAATCATAACCAACAAGCATGGTGAGATGAGTCTATAAAGTGATTATTGTTTTTAAAACATCATATTCATATACTCACAAAGTCACAAATCTTATTACAGGTACAATCATAGCATGTCTCGCCGGTTAAATATTATTATTTGTAAAACTTTCTAATAACTCATCAATACTTGAAAGCAAACAGAAGCAGGATTTCTATCTCCAGTTCCCCACGAAGCAAATCAAAGGAGTCGTTGAGATGATTGAGGTAAAGTGTTTTTTAAAACCATGATAATCTTAAATCAAACATCAACTGAATTTTTCTAATGTATTTCCTGTTTATTGGAATATTTCAATGTATCTAACTATTTCATTGCTGAACAAGTATTTATCTGCATTTTATCTAGCATAAAAGTTACAACAACTTATTACTAACCTTTATAACAAAACGAAAACAGATTTTACATGGAATCAAAGGAAAAAACACAAAGAGGGCAACACAACAATCAAAGAAGGCAAAGAACAAGAATCACATTTGAAACTTCTATTCCTTTTCTGAAAGGTTCAACATGGGGTGAAGATTTAAGGACTTACGAAGATTTGTCTACAAGACATACAATGAAGCATGTTTAGAAGTCTGTTAGACGAATGATATGGTACTTCTTTAAAAAGAAGATCTAAAATCTTATCTTAGTTTTCCATTCTTTAATTGTTTGTATTTTCTTAATTATATTAGAAAATTACCAATCTGTATAAACTTTTTTTCGTTAGTCTTCATAAAGTTCAAGAATTATTACTTAAACAATTTAAGTAAAATATGAGAATAGTCATTGTATTAAAATATGGCTTTGTTGAGAACTAACCTTGTTGTTCTTGGTCCAAACAGCATTTGATTAATATGTAAAACATACCATCTGCTTCACTTCATATCAATCCATCCAGTTTCGTGAAGAACCCACCTTAAAAAAAAGAGATGTCTTTTTTCTTAATACTATGATTTTAGTTGAAAATATAGATTTTTTTCTAGGTTCTAAATTATTTTATTGTTGTCCTGAATTCTAAAAAGTTTAAATTTAATCAAAAAGTTAAACAGAACTATATTTCTTACCCCTGTAATCGAAAGTGGTTATATATCTGCAAATTATCAGATGAATAAAAGAAATCAGAATCCAAATCAAATACCAAATGGTAATAGGAGATGAAAATTGATGTAAACATAGTAACCAAACCGGAGTTAAATTCGATGCCCAAAAAACAATTTGAGTAATCATCTATCTCTCAAATCAAAAATCCAAATTCACATCTTTCTCAATATTTACAGAGGGGATTGAAAACCAAGAAGATATGCAAATAAACGAAAATGAAAATAACAATTCATACATAGAACTAAAACATGCAGAATAGGATTACCTCATTACTGAACTCAAAAGAGAGTTTATTGTAATTGATACTGAATTT
>NC_025691.1:17995253-18007222 GCF_000633955.1 Camelina sativa
TGCCCAAAAAACAATTTGAGTAATCATCTATCTCTCAAATCAAAAATCCAAATTCACATCTTTCTCAATATTTACAGAGGGGATTGAAAACCAAGAAGATATGCAAATAAACGAAAATGAAAATAACAATTCATACATAGAACTAAAACATGCAGAATAGGATTACCTCATTACTGAATTCAAAAGAGAGTTTATTGTAATTGATACTGAATTTGGAGATTCCAAAATCGCCCAAAAGGCTTCGATTGTAACTTTGTGAGGTGGGGCTTCCCGTGAAGATGAGTCAAGTGCGCTTCCTCATTTTTTGTTAAGAATTTTGCATATAAAAAAAAAATAGATTCAAAACACAGAAGGTTGTGTAGCCGACAAGAGATTAACCAAGATGTCGTTTACAGTTTCTTTATTTTTGGGGTTTTAGTTATTTTTTTCTTTTTTTTAATCTCATTTTATTAAAATAGAAAGGACAATACAAATAACAAAATGAAAATTATCGACAAAATATAAAATAAAAATAAAGGCCAAAGCCCATACAAGAACAAGCCAAATCACCCAAAGAACAACCGCAGGAAGGAAGAGTCTATCATATTCAACACATATGACATAGCCACATATCACAAACTGAAGCTTCGAGGAAAACATGCGAGACACCAAAGTTTAGGTCATCACTGATGGTCGGTCAAAGTATTATATTTAAAAAAAAATCAATCAAAGTATTATATTTCAGAAGTTTTGCTCGATCAAATAATTTAGTTGAAGATGGCACTCACAATTTGATATCTCTCACCATGGAGTTTTTAAAATCGAATTCAGCAAAGTCAATGCATAAGTAACAATTTCTTAATTTGCCGATTATCCTACAAAAATTTAACACAATGCAACTAACTTATTTTACGATCCTTACCATTTAGAAATTTTAAAAGCTAAAGAAATACTAATGGTCTAACCTATATAATCCATTAAATATAAAACACACAGTCACAAAGACATAATAAATTAAAAAATTTATTCATATGAAATATAATAACTTCAGAAGATTTGAGAAATATACATAAGATAGGACGGGTTGGTTATATATTCAAAATTTTTTAATGACCTATTTATGTCAAATATCATGACAAGTAAATAGATAAGAGACAGAAACGGATAATTCATTATTATTTAAAACTATCGTGATAAATTACCGTACCATGTACCACTTTTTTCTTACTATTTTTGTTAGGAAATAGACATACCATATTTCTCTTACTATTGTTTTAACATAATTATCTTTATATATAATAAAAACAAATTGGATAATTCTTTTTGTTGTGGCCGAATAAAAAAACAAATCGAATACTAAACTGGTATGAGTTTGGATTATGACTGTTAACACACCTAAAAAATACTTTTACAAATACAATCCCACACATACGTAATATATTATAAACGTGATAAGTAATAACAAATTTAGTTTTTGAAATTAACCCCGCACCTACATAGTAAATAATTAAATAACAAAACAAAGGATATATATGATAAAGAAAATATCACTCCTCTAATTAGTATTCATCTTATTGAGAGATTCCTCCTCTTTCATCTCCGGTTGATGCAAATTTCCATCTTCATTGAATCTCCGTCACCAACGAAATCGTAAGGGACGAACATGAAATCCTTTTCAGGAGTTTCGGAGCTCAATCTCTGAATTCTATTCATCTCGGATTGTTTAAACGTCACAGTGCGTTTGCGACCTCCCACCTGTGTCGTGTACGAGAGATGATAGGAGAATTCCCCAACTCCTGGAGAAGAAGGTGCTATACAGTTCACAATCACGTAAAACCCTTCTTCCACCACGAAACACTGAACCGCAACCAAGGGACCATGACCATCTGCAGATTCCTGAAGGACTAAAATCTTCTCATAAATGGACAGCCGTGCGCCGGTGAAACTGCCACACACGAATTAAGCATAGTAGTCCTCGTCGTTGTGGTTAGCATAGAAGTGACTATAGAGATCCTTGTACACGCCGCTGTAACGACAGCATGGTGCAGGACAGCGGCACACAGCGAACCTGCATTTTCTCTCATGGACTAATTCTTCGCCATAAGTGAACTTCTCAGTGCAACCAAAGTTGACGTATGGGCATGGAACAATGACTGCTTCAACTTCTCCTCCATCCATGGCTACTTGCCAAGTAGTACTTGGTCTGATATTTTTTTTTATTTAAATGCCTTCTTAAACAGATGTGTTTGGTGTTAAGAATTGGATCACTGAGTTTTATACTTTTATTAGAGTGGAACATTTGGCATAGTCAATAATTTGGACTAGTTGGTAAGGAAGTTAGATCCGCCTGAACGTTTCGGATAATTTGGTTTAATTCTGAATTTCGGATAATCTGAGGTTTAAACACATGTGTTTGGTGTTAAGAGTTGTATCACTGAGTTTTATTAGAGTAGAACATTTGGTTTAGTCAATAATTTGGACTAGTTGGTAAGGAAGTTAGAGCCGCTTGAAGGTTTCGGATAATTTGGTTTAATTCAGATTTCAGATTTCAGATATTCAGTTTAGTTCTATTCTATTAAATAAAATTATTGAATGAAATTTTTAAAAATTCATCACATTAATGATCACACCAATAACCATAATTGGAAAAAATCGTTACCCCGTTTTGAAACGTTCTCATACAGCATTGATTTTTAAATGCTCATGTCTAATTTCAATTCAAAAGTTGAGTATTTTTCCTGTAGTCAAAACAACAATACCCGAGCTTTGGGACTTCTACATCTGTTAAAAGAAGACAATTGTTATGAGATCATTCTATAAGAGAGATGCAAAGAGCAACACTCATGCCAAGAACCAAAGATATCAAATGAGATGCGCTGGTTTTAAGTGTGGATTTGCCAGAGTTGTTCATCTCTGCAAGAACACCAGCAACAGCTATGTATATGAATCCTCCTGCTGTGAATCCCTGCAAAGATTTCAATTCACCAACCAAATATATATTCATTAACATTTTAGATGTGTTATGTTAGTTACACTATCAAAGCGATGCAATATCATATTTACTACCTCAATCAACGATGACTGTCCTGGTTCATTTCCCCATACCAAAACCTATGGACCGTGACAAAAAACATCACCAGAGTTCGTTCAGTTAGAATATTCTAGAATACTGTTAAGCTGTGTTGAAGATATAAAAGACTTGCCAATGCAGTTCCTGCAAGTGCGGCGAGTGCAGAGAGAAAGTTGAAGAAGAGTGCTTTCGTTACAGTGAAACCTGACCTCACGAGAATCCCAAAATCACCTATCTGCAAGGGGAATCTTTTTAAGGAATCATACTTGTTGCGATGCACGTTTTCAAGTTTGTTTAGGAAATATAGAGTAGGGGACCTCTTGAGGTAGCTCGTGGGCAAGTAAGAACATAGTTCTGGACCATCCACCAACTGATCCATAGATGAGAAATGCGCTTCCTAATGCCATTCCATCAGTAAAATTGTGCTGCACAACAAATGAGCCCAAAGAAAAAATTCTCATCTTTGTACAATCTTTCATCAGCCTTATCAAAGCTTTTAACGAATGAAAAGGAGCACGTACTTACAACACCATCAGAAAACAAGTTGAGGTAACCAAAGACTAGGCTTGAATGCGTCTCCTCCTCTTCTGGTTTGTCTAATTTTCCATCAGAAGTAGCAGCAGCGTCACTAGCAGAAGTCTTTCTCTGCAATGAACATACAAGTCATAATATGGCGGTTGCCCAAATAGCCCGTAAATGAAGTATGCTAAAACTGTTGTAACTCACCTTACGGAGAGATCCATCTGTAGAGCCGCTAGAGACTTTCTCTGATGAATTTACAATTGCATCAGAGGAAGATTGTTGGTCCACAATATTATGATCAGCTTCATCCTTAAGTTTCTTACTGCCTGCATGTTGGTGGTGGTGGTGATGGTGACCCCAGGTATTGGAACCAGATGAGTTTTCTTCAACATATCGCACCAACTTCTCCACAAGAAGGAAGACCACAATCCCAGCTGGACAATCAAGAATGAGGTTTGAAAGTGTCAATTTCGTCAAACTATATTGTTCAATAAACACAAAAGGGAAGTGTTCTGATACTTACCGAGTACAGACAATCCAACAGACAAATCTTGTATAGAATGCGAGTGTGAAGGCGAATCCGAATGAGAATGATCATGATGGGCATGGTCCTCATGGTGATCATTAGAGTGAGAGTGACCACCACCTGCCAAACGAAATGAGAAGGCTTTTAAAGTCAATTGATGGAACAACGCAGATACTAAAATGAGAATCAGATAAATGTGTCCATTAATATACCAAAAGCATGGGGCAATTGGTGAAGAAAAGCATCCCCCAACATAGCTCCTGCCTGGTATACAAAATAGATTGAATCAATAAAAGACTATTTGAAGTAACAACAGATCATACAGACACATTTCCAAAAGTTATGATGTATAGAGATTGCTAAATCAAGTATTTTGACAAATTCTCAGAACCACTCCACCACCACCAAAGAAAACCTAATGTAGTAAAAAAAAAAAAAAAAATGACTTACCCCAAACAGAGCCAACGCATCAACAAACCATTTTGATGGCTTCCCTTCAACTGTAAATTGAAACAGAACAGGTTACAACTTACAACAAAAGACTTGAAACAGTCAATCTCAGGAGAGAGACAGAGACTTTTTGCTTTTTGGTTCATAGAGATACAAATAAATTGCTTACTAACCAAACATAATGGGAAGCAAAACAAGGCAGATGAGTGAGGCCAAGCTAACCAAAAGAGAGCATCCCAATGCATTGAGCCACAAAGCTGCAAATAAAAAAAACAAGAACAATAAGTAGAGGTATTCATAAGTCCTCCCACTAATTTGTAAAAGCCAGTGTAGCTTAAAGGAACCAAATTTACCAAACCCAGTAAGACTAGAGCTTGATTCGTGATCGTGATCATGATCATGAAGACAAGGACCAAACCCACACAACCTCATATCCTCCTCTTCAGCAAGCTCCTCCGGCAACTTCATCTCCACCTTCGCCGTCGTCTTCTTCACATGATGATGATCGTGGTCATGAGAATGACTACACCCACCACCGTGATCGTCACGCGCCGGCGTTGACTGAGAGAATCCGGTTTCTACGCATAGATCCAGAAACAGGACCAGAAACAGAATCGGAACCAAGACGTTTCTCAGCGAGAACGACATCAGAGCTAAGAAGAGCGACGGTTACTGCAAGTGGCTTCAATGGTGATGAAGCAGACGATGCAGAAGAAGAGAATGATAATTCCGATTATGATTCCGAATGTGACAACATCCATTTTTTTTTGTGTAATATAATTAACAAAATCGTATCTTTTTATAATTTGTAAATTTGGCCCTCTGTTTCGAAAATTAACTAGAAAAACCCCTTTTACTGCATGGAAGATGTCAAGTTAGAAGTTCAAGATCCAATCTTGGTTTTGTGAAAATGAATTTGTTTTACATCTATTAAATGGTTTTTTTAGAATACTGTGTATATATATAATATATTAGATTTATTTGTAACTTCCGCAGGCTTTCGAAAGATCAAACAAAATGCGACAAAAATGTATATATATATGATGATATTGCAATGTGAAACATAGAGAGATTAGACCTGACAACTGTTATCTGTTGAAATTATATTCATCAAAGCATCTATCGTCACACGAAGGAAACAGAGGATTCAGTTCCTAAAATCAAGGTCTAATGTCCATTTCCCAAAACACAATCGCCACAAAACACACCCCACACCAACAAACGAAAAAGAAAGAAAACCAAAAAACAAAGTCAAGAAGAAAGTTTGTGTGATATCTTCTTTTGAATCTTTAGAGGAGGAAAGAAAGAAACAATGGCAACAATGAAAATACCAATGACGGTACCTTCTCCTCGTGTCGATGCTGACCAGCTCTTTAAGGCCTTTAAAGGTATGTCTTCGCTTCGATCGCTTCTTATGTAAGTTTTATAACAACTGGTTTTTGTTACATTTTCAATTTTAATCTTTTGTGAAACATTTCAGGAAGAGGTTGTGATACTTCGGTGATCATCAACATCTTAGCTCATCGCAATGCAACGCAAAGAGCTCTCATCGAACAAGAATACGAAACCAAATTCTCAGATGACCTTCGAAAACGTCTCCATTCCGAGCTTCATGGTCATCTCAAGGTACATTAATCTAGGCCTTACCAAGAAATGTTTATATTCATGCATGATTTTAACACAACAAAAGTTTTTTTCTTTTATTTTAGAAAGCCGTTCTTCTGTGGATGCCTGAAGCAGTGGAGCGAGACGCTTCAATACTGAAACGTTCCTTGAGAGGAGCCGTGACTGATCACAAAGCAGTTGCTGAGATTATATGTACACGATCTGGCTCTCAGCTTCGTCAGATCAAACAGGTTTACAACAACACTTTCGGTGTGAAACTTGAAGAGGACATCGAATCCGAAGCTTCTGGCAATCACAAAAGAGTATGTCATCTCTATTTGATTCAAATGGTAATAACTAATAAAGATTGACACAATATATGTAATATGTAACAGGTTTTGCTCGCATATTTGAACACTACACGATATGAAGGACCAGAGATTGATAATGCGAGTGTCGAAAACGACGCTAGGACTCTCAAGAGTGCGGTTGCGAGGAAGCATAAATCTGATGACCAGACGCTGATTCAGATATTCACAGACCGAAGCAGGACTCATCTGGTCGCTGTTAGATCTACTTACCGTTCCATGTTCGGCAAAGAGCTTGGAAAGGTAAGATCAAGAAATCAGAAACTTGACTCGAAAGAGTTTTCAGAAAAATCTTCAACTTCTCTTTTTCCAATCTTGATAGGCCATAAGAGATGAGACCCGCGGGAACTTTGAGCATGTCCTTCTGACGATCCTACAATGTGCTGAAAACTCTTGTTTCTATTTCGCAAAGGTAAACGTAACTTTGATGTTTTTCTTATATCACAAAGTTTACAAACAAAAAAAAAACTGAAAAGCGCAGGCGCTGAGAAAGTCGATGAAAGGGTTGGGAACAGATGACACAGCGTTGATAAGAGTGATAGTGACAAGAGCAGAGGTGGATATGCAGTTCATCATCTCGGAATACCGAAAGAGATACAAGAAGACTTTACACAACGCTGTTCATTCCGATACAACTGGTCATTACAGAACTTTTCTCCTCTCACTTTTAGGCCCTAACGTTTGATCTCTTTCTATATCTATCCACTCCAACATTTCACTTTTCAGTCTCTGTATCTTACAACATTTCTTGCAACAATCTTGAAGGGATATTAAAATATGTTTATATGTAAGTCTAAACAAATAAGGGAGCAATTCAAACTGGCAAAAGAGAGAAACTGAGAAGCTACTTAAAATTCATCATCAACACATAATATAATATCTAATCAAATTCGACTTTGTGTATAGTTTGAAAAGTTTTCCACTGAGGCAAGGATAGTAATAGCACCTTGAGTAACTTTGAGGTATATTCTTCCCAAAAGGTAACCGCAAGAGATACACCCGTTAAGTCGAGTGATTCCTTCAGATCCTCATTAGAGCCTGAATATCCAAAAGTTGTGGTTACAAGCTTCTCATCTGGTAGGAAAACTGATTTCAGAGCGTTGACAGTTTCCAACTGAGGCTGGGACATAGCTTCTACCGTGTCATTTTCGACATTAGAAGTTTTGAGTTCAGAAGCTTTCCAATTGTAGAACTGAACAACCTATTATCCAGAAAATGGAAACAAAAAGAGCCAGTTAAATGATTGAAACTGAGGTCCAGCGAAACTAATCACTCAAAGCCTTAAGGTCTAAGAGAAAGTACCTGAAGAGCATGAAGAACGTTGGCAAATTTTCGGGAGAGTAACTCTCCTCCTTTAGCTATTTGTAGTGTTCCCATGAGTTGTTCTGAGGCATCCGTAGAATGATCTTCACCTTGTAAGCTATGTAAACCGAAACCAAGAAGGTGCAACCTCGCAAAGCAGATATCGAAACCAATGTTTTGATTCGAAGCATCTTGATGAGGACAGAACCAGTACATGTTAGTGGATGCAGGCAAAGGGAGGCAAAATCTATGTAATGTGCATTGGGAAATACGGGAAAGAAGCTTAGAATCTTCGTCATGGGATGAGTCCCGGCTAAACCAAAGTGCAAGAGTCAATCTTTCTCCATCTGTTACCTGTTAAGTTTCCATTAGTAACTTACTAAGGGGCATACAAACAAACAAACTAAGAGGCTATATAAATGAGGCGAACCTCATCAACCGAATGAATATTCCGGTCATCAGCTGTGTAGAAGATAACATCCTGGTCAAGACAAGACACAAACACATTATTATTAAATTTTGAGTAGTAACTGTTGAACCAACTGAAAAAAGAACAATACATACTCCAGCAGAGGGAGCAACAGTTGCTGGTTCGCCACTCTGAAAATGAAAAAGCCCGCCTTTGAAGTCTTTCCCGTAACTATTCAAGTAACAAACTGCCTTCAAACCAACTAAAAACCAAAGTCATATAAACACATAAACCTCATATCAACAATAACGTCTATAGAAGACTGCACTACGAACCGCGAAATCCCTTTGTTTCAGATACGGTCTGTTATCATCACTATGCCAACCAATACTCGCTCCTCTGCACCAACTGATTCAAATACCAAAGAGAACATAAAGGAATCATTTCTTTGTTCCTGGCTTGTTCTGTAGGGAGAGAGAGAGAGAGAAAAAAAAGCTGACTAACCTGATCAAACCAGTGAATTCAATAAAAAGCTCAAACTCACAACGAAATGTTTCCTCTATCTTCTCTTTCAACCTTTCTGTTACTCATAAAACACAAACAAAAGATCATCACTTTAAAGCTAAAAACAGAGAGAGAGAGAGATTAAAAGAATGAATCTTGGGAGTTGTAAAGAAAGATAGGCGGCTGACCTCGAATGGAGACGAAAGGGATGATGAGGTGAGGTGAATTGGTGGCAATGAGGTNACTGAACTACGAACCGCGAAATCCCTTTGTTTCAGATATGGTCTGTTATCATCACTATGCCAACCAATACTCGCTCCTCTGCACCAACTGATTCAAAATACCAAAGAGAACAAAAATAAATGATTTCTTCTTCTTCACCTCATTATTCATGGCTTTGTTCTCTTAAAAGAAAAATGACTAACCTAATCAAACCAGTGAATTCAATAAAAAGCTCAAACTCACAACCAAATGTTTCCTCTATCTTCTCTTTCAACCTTTCTGTTACTCAAAACACACAACAAAAGATCATCACTTTTGAATCTCACTTGTCATTGTCATATGTAAGCTAAAAACAGAGAGAGAGATAAAAGAATGAATCTTGCGAGTTGTAAAGGTAAGGCTGACCTCGAATGGAGACGAAAGGGATGATAAGGTGAGGTGAATTAGTGGCAATGAGGTGAGAAAGAGTAGTGGAGAATACATGTGGTCTGTACCCAATCGTACTGCAACTCTTGTGTATGAACTCAAGCTCCTGTTTTTGTTTTTTAAAAAATTAACCGCAAAGTAACCAAACCACATGATTAGCACAAATCTTAAAGACACAAAATTTAAGCAAAAAAAAAAAGAGGGACAACCTTACCTTGCACTCTGCCGGCGACAAGAAATTGTGTAGAATCAGCCTCGGATGCTCTCCTTCCGACATCTCTTTCCTCTCTATTCGAATTGGTTTGTTTAGGGTTTTTCTAATTGATCACTTTCTTACTTTGGGAATTTACCACCGGTTTAGGAATTCTCACCAATTACCCAAAATTACAATTTTTAAGATTTCAGTTATTATTAATTAATATACTTTAAATGTAGATTTTTGTCATATTTAAAATTTTTATACAAATTATTTAGAGTTGTGAAAATAGTGTCTTTTTTTAGGAGTGACCAGCTTTTAAAACATACCTGGACGATATTAAGATAGTTAGGACTGACTAGCCTTCAAGACATATCTAGACGATATTAAAATAGTTAGAGAGAAGTTTTTTTCTTTTATATTATCTTTAATTTCAAGAAATATTAATATAAGTGCAAAATTTTTGGCATACGAGAAGCCGCGTATATTTTCACATCTTTGTTTGTCTTCCAATTGGCTCTCATGAGCTGTTCTATTGTTGTCAAAAAAAAAAAAACTAAACTGAATATCTGAATAAATTCTCGAAACTTATTTATCCAGAACTAAACCAAATTATCCGAAACGTTCAGGCGGATCTAACTTCCTTACCAACTAGTCCAAATTATTGACTAAATCAAATGTTCCACTAACTCAGTTGATCCAATTCCAAACACCAATTATTATTATTTTTTTAATTAAATAGGCAATTATTTTTTTTTGAAAAATCAGCACATTAATGATCACACCGATAACACCAAGACCAAAGTACTAGTAAGTACTTTAACTCTCTCTTGTCTATTTTGACTTTATATTTTGAGAACTCTCTAATCTAAATACTGGTAGGTAGGTACCAGAGAAACACAAACCCTAGATTTTAACCTCACTTTTCTTTCAACGGAGGAATCATCAAATCAACGATGTCTTCTTCACCTCACTCACCCACCGGTTCCGGCTCATCCACACCGCTTCTCCGTTCACGGCAATCTTCATCACCACGGCGTCAGCCTGTAATCGCGGTTCTGTTAGGCCGAGCTTCAGGGAGACGAGGTGGAGCTTCGATGGTTGTTAGAGAGACGGCTGCTCAGGAGCTTGAGGAGCGACGAGCTGATTGGGGTTACTCGAAGCCTGTTGTTGCTTTGGATATGCTTTGGAACACTGCTTTCGTCGTTGTTGCTGTCGCGATGCTTTTGGTTTTTAAAGACGAGAAGCCGAATGTGCCGATTAGGATTTGGATCTGTGGGTACGCGATTCAGTGTCTTGTTCATGTTGTCCTTGTTTGGCTTGAGTTTAGGAAGAGGAACGCTCGAAGCCGACCTGGGGATTTGGAAGCTGCTGCTGCTCAACAAGATACGAATCAGGATAGTGAGGATGAGGATAGCGATGAAAGCATCCTGAGGTTAGTTTGGTTCTTGATTTCTTGATTTCTTGAAGTTGTGATTGAGGGTTTTGATTGCGTTCTTGTGTTCTCTTGGTCTTAGAATCGTTTACTTGCTATTAATCTCTGCGTAATTCGAAAAAGGCAGATTCAAATTCTGAACTTTGTATCATCAATGATGGAACTATAGAATGTGTGTGATCAAGGAAGCTATACTAGTGGGGAGAAAGTTACTAATTATTTCAGAAATCAATTCTTTTTTTTCAGTACTAAGACTTGTGAATCAATGAACACCATTATATCATTTGTCTGGTGGATCGTTGGCTTCTACTGGCTTGTATCTGGTGGTGAGATACTTCTTGAAAATGCATCCCATTTGTACTGGTAAGGGTTGATCTGGCTGAATCTTTTGTTACCTAAAAACTCTATTGTTTCTTTTTCTTTTCAAGCTGAATGGTAATGACATTGAATGCTTGCAGGTTAACCTTTGTTTTCCTGGCATTTGATGTGTTCTTTGCCATCTTTTGTGTTGTGCTGGCTTGTCTTATCGGAATCGCACTCTGTTGCTGCCTTCCTTGTATTATTGCTCTTCTTTACGCAGTTGCTGGACAGGTATGAGCTTAGAAACAGCAACCCTTTTGAATATCAGACTTACCTTTGGAAGAAATGAAAGCAATAAACACCGTTTGTGATGTGTTCAGGAGGGTGCATCAGAAGCAGATCTCAGCATCCTTCCCAAGTACAGGTTTCAGAGGATGAATAATGATGAAAAGGAAAGTGACGGTGGTGGGAAAATGATACCCGTTGAGGCAGGCAGTGAGAATTTGGGAAACGAACGTGTGCTTCTTTCTGAAGATGCTGTAAGTGGTGATTTTGGTGGATGTTTGTATAAGATATTTGAGATGGAATTGAGATTCAGAGATTTTTTTTTTTTTTTTTTTTTTTTTTTTTTTTTTTTTTTTTTTAAAAAAAAAAA
>NC_025691.1:18007615-18097916 GCF_000633955.1 Camelina sativa
TTTTTTTTTTTTTTTTTTTTTTATGTTATGTTCTTCTTCTTGTTGTATAGAGAGAGATTAGAGGAAGAGAAAAAAAAGGAAAATGAAAATGATTTGTATCGTTTTGTAAGTCATAAGACAAAATAATTTGTTGTCATTCCCTTTATTTTTAATAAAAGTTTTCGTATAATGTAGATATATCTTTGAAACAAATCAAGACCCAAGATCCGAGGATCTTTGACGGTTTTGGTCCATGATTAAAAAATTGCATAGGTCTAACTGTCCAACAAAGACAAACACAAGCAGCGGTTTGGTTTTGACGGTTGTTCGGGAGATCGGGATAGTTTTCATCGACCACTTCAAAAAACGACGTTGCGTGTCACGTTTGTAATTGGTACCCAAAATTGCATACCAATATTAAAATTGCTTCCACCATATATGCAAATTCTTATTCTTTTTTTGTTTTTGAATAAGACTTGATTTGATTTAAAAAAAAAAAAAAAAAAAAACACACACACATTATTGATTGTCAATCCAAAAAAAAAGGAAAACAAAGAGATCTCAACTCATTGGACATTTGTACACGTATTTAATTAAACAGCAAAAACTAAACAAAGAAGGACATATTAGACGTTCCCTCTTCTCACGCGGAAAGCATCTCTTTGACTAATCACACCTTTTATCACTAATCATATCATTACTACTAACCAGAATAATTAACTATCCACCTAAAATCTCTATAATAATCACTAATTTCTATAATTTCCTAATTTTTTCCCTCCTCTTTCTCTCTCTAGGTTACAATCAATCTGAGTGGTATAATCTCTATCATCCTCTGAAACCTGTACTTGGGAAGGATGCTAAGATCTTCTTCTGATGCTTGTGTTTATCTTCTACTTATCACTCATAGTTTGTTAACTATCTATTATCTATTTGGTGCTTTAGGAAGAAAAAAAAAAATTCTAGACCGCATGCACAGGCAAAAGGTTGCTGAGTGGAAAAGCTTACTCAGATTGTACGGGAGCTGGAAGAGGTTGTTCTTGCTGGTGGCGCTGCTGCAAATGTCGTGAGGGATTACAAGCGAAAGTTCTAAGAGATGAACGTTAGTAAATACACTTCGTACGATGACCGGAAAAAAAGAATTGAATATTAACCTAACTGATTAAGGAATATTTCTTGCTCCTCTTTCCAGGAAGAACGAAAAACTCTTGACCGTGAACTTGCACGTGCAAAGGTTACAACAAACAGAGTTGCGACGATGGTTGCAAATGAATGAAAAGATGGTAATTATAAAGTGAAGTCTGTGAAGTAATGGCTTGAAGAAAGAAGGTTTCTATAGGTTCACTTTGATATGATTGTCTTTCTCCTAAATTCTAGGATTGAAGATTCTTTGCACTGGTAAATGCACAACCCTACATTCTCAACTCTTTAACTCTCTTCTTGCAAGGAGAAATGCAGCAACTTCGTGATAAACTTGCCATTTCAGATCAAGCTACTAAATCTGAAGCACAACTAAAAATATTCATTTTCTTCATGCATTAGGCATCTTCTATTGGTTCTTGTTTAACTGAGCTAAAGTAAAATTATTTCTTTGTATGATTTCAAGGACGAGTTTCAACTACGACTGAAAGTGCTTGAAGAGACGCTGCAAGGCACCTCAAGTAGCAGTTTTAGGAACAAACCCGAGGGAAGAAGCATGAGTAATGGACCCTCTCATAGGCAGTCACTTGGTGGATCAGATAATTTACAAAAATTTGCATCAAATGGCTTTTTTGTCAAAGAAAACACTGATGGGAAATTCCTTTAATTCCACCTCGGTATTGAAGAATGCTAAAGAAACATCTAAGTCATTTGATGGAGGCACAGGATAATTAGATAGAGGTAAAGCACTCTTAAATGGACTTGAGATTTATTCATTCAACAAGGCTTGTGACGAATCCAAAGAAGCATAATCACCTACTACCTGGAATGAAGATTCAAAGGAGAAGCCACCACACACCAAATACTGAAGACAATGTCCCAGGTGTTTTGTATGATTTACTTCATAAAGAAGTAGTAGATCACATGAAAAAGATCAAAGCCTTAAAGATAAGGATGACGCCATAAAGGTAAACTTCCGAATGTGCCATTTATAAATATTGCTAAATGACGTGTTTGTAATGGAACTATTGATATTTTCGTGTAGTTGTTAGCAAAAAAAGTTGAAACTTTTAACAAAGGCAATGGAGGTTGAAGAAAAACATGAGAAGGGAAGTGTTGCAATGGAGAAAGAGTGATATATCATAGTTTTTACGGTTTTTAACCATGATAAAGTATGCTTTTAGAATCTTTGAATTTGCTTTTTAGGGTCTTTTTCAGTCTTTGTAAGACTAGAAAACATTTGGCATGGATGAGAGCATAATGAAGCATTTGGGAGATTTTAGGAGCAAATAAAGCCAAGGCGATCAAGCTGGAGTCAAGGCTCAGTATTGGTTTTGATCAACACCGATGTCCACGAACGAAGAGGGGCGAGTTTCTCAAGTCTGAAGTTTTACAAAGCTGCCCCAAGTTCTCCTTTATTGCAATATTAGTCCCTAACATGTATTAGAGATATTTAATTATCTTTTAGGTTTTAGAAACATGAGATGCTTTATTTTGCTGCCACCTTTGTAGAGAGAAGATTTCAAACTCCTTTATTAATCTATTATGATTTGTGTTCCTACAATGATGTCTTAGAATCTCTTGTTAGGTTTAGGAATACTCATTAGGGATTGGAGGATTTTCAAAAATACATTTTCATGTTGTTCATTTTCAGAAATACCCATTTTCTATGTATAAAATGACTAAATTCTAAGCCCTAAGCTCATAATACTAAACCCTACCCCTTCAAAACTGTATCATAAATGTAAAATAGAGAACCCAAACCTAAAAAAAATTCTAAAAATGAATTTAACATACTGTAATTGTGTAAAAGAGAGTAAAACTGAAAATGTACAAAAAATGAGATTTTTGAAAAAGGATATTTCTAACCAATTTTCTTAGGGATTTCATGGCTTGTTAAATTGATTATTGATTTAGATTCTTTATCTTGTTGTTTTTTCATTTTAGGTTGTTCTTACATTAATTCTTGATTGATCACTTATAATTAATATCTTATGATAATTAATTTAAAACGAGAGTTTGATTGATTTCCTGACAAAACTTTTTGATGAGCAAAATTATTTTTTACAAAAAGATTTGATTTTGAAATTTTGTGAACAAACTAAACTTGACTTCAAATCTGGTTTAATTATTGGATTTTACAAAGAGATTTGGATTTCTGGTTTTAAACTTAGATAATATATGCAGTGAGAACTGATTTATTTTACAATCATGTTTAGAGATCAAGAACAGTTTTAATTGTTGAATCCTATTTAATTAATTAATCGTGTTTACAAAACTTTAAGTTATTTTTGCATTTAGTATTTAAATACAAACAATTCTGGTTAGTGTAATTAAATAATGATACAATCTTTTGTGTGAGTCTAGAGTCTCCGTGGATTCGACTCCCACGTTCTATGTAAGGTATTACAATTTGAGCTCATCAAAGAGATTGTTGTAAATGCGTGTTGATAAAGATCGGGATAACAGAGCTAAAAGGTCTTCAAACACCAAGCCCTCATCTAACACCGCCCAGATTCTTGCAGCAAGGTATCTAGCAATGTCGAATATCTAGTGCATTTATGATCAAGTTGCATTTTTGCAATCACATTAAGCTTGATTTTTCTGAATTTTCTGCAGAGCTGCAGCCCGAAGTGGGTTAACGAGGAGTAAACAATGAAATGAAGGAGGGACGAGAATATAAATGTTTGACTATATTTGATTAAATATTTTATTTTTACTTCTACTATAGTCTTCTAATTTTAAAACTTACAAAACCAACCCATTTAGTTTATTCTAAATTCATATCTAATAAAACTATGATATTATTAAAAATAAAATTTCATTACAAAACATAAATAAAAGATACAATGATTAATACATATTTATTTAAACACCATCATCAGTATAAAAAAATTTAGATAATTATTTAATGTATAAAATGATAAAATATCAAAATTGAGGAGTATTTTGTAAATAAAAAAGATTTGCTCCACAAATAGAAAAATGAACAGTAATTCATTTCTCTATATTTGAAGCAAGATATAGAATATCATTGGAGATGGTTTTACACCAAATATAAAATTTGGAGCAAGAATTGATCAGAATTGGAAGAACAAAGATATATATTCTATACGGTTTTAATACCATCAAAAATATATGTATATATAGACATTTCTGTTACTACAAAACTATGAAAATTTATGAAAAATACTTTTTTTTGTTTGTTTTTATTTTCTAAAAATACTTCAACTGTTTATTTTCAGAAATATTCTTTAAATCTGAAAAGTTGGGTAAATTTTATGAGATATTTTTAAATGATAAATATTAATTTGGAAATTCGATCCATCTATTTATAAAATTTTCAAGTTATTTATAAGATAGAGTTATGAAAATAATCCTTTTAATATTTTGAATATATTTTGGTAATATTGCTGTATTTTACACCAAAAATTTAGATGTTTTTTATTTGTCACGTAAATTTTGGTAATCCAAAATTGAAGTTCAGAATGAAAAATGATACAAAATCTTGCTAATTAAGCAAAACAATATAAATGTTGTTTTTGTAGTGCATGTGCTTTAACGTGATTAGTATACGAGCATCTCCAATTCACCTATATTTTTGCCTCTAAACTCTATTATGGAGTGAATTTTTCTCCAATCTACATCTATTTCCACCTTTATACTAGATATTGTTATATTTTTCTCTATATATAGAGAAACTCTATAAATAGAGTTAAACTATTTTATTTGCAAAGTAGTCTTTTTAATCTTTAACTTTTTTATATTTATGACCAAAATAAATAAAAGAAATATTCTTAAGAACTAATAATATAAATGATTTTAGAAGTTTTAGTATATATATTTATTCTAAAATTTGAGACTACCATTTGCAAAAGATAAATTATATAAAATCTTAGAAATATATATATAAATAATAAGTTTTATCTTTCATTCATTCTATAATTCATTTTCCATAACAAGAAACAAATAAAAAGAGTTATTATGGAATGAATGAAAATCTAGAATTTGGACCCCTTCAACACTAAGGACACCATTACATTCATTTCCTAATTCATTCCATTGGATTTGACTATGTATGGTGATAGGGGTGGGTAGAAAAAGAGTTCTTGTCCTAGCCGCCATGGTGATTTTTGTTTTGGTGGGTATTGGCCTATGGTTTCTCCTCAAAACATTCGTGTTAATTAAGTTGGATTTCATGAATAATTAAATGTAATCAGATTTTTTTCTTCAATAATTTAGTTTTTTAAAAAGATAATTACTTCTCATTAGAATAAAGTATATATTTCTAAAAATAGTAGTTTTTGTAAGATAATAAAAATATGTATAAACAAAAAATAAAGATATATGTATAAATTAAAGCTACAGTAATTTGAATATCATTTTACAATGCATTACATAAATTTTCACCGATAAATAATTGAATTTGGTGTATTTTATTATTTACTTCAATTAGATTCATATGTATAAGTTGTACATGTCCAGCCAGTGGCAGAGCCAGACCAAAAGTTGAGAGGGGTCAGAAGAAATTTTTTTTTTCTTAGTAAGATAAAAATGTGAAATTTATAAGGTCAAAATAAAATTTTATTTTTTTTAGGGTAAAAATGCAAATTTTTTGAAGGATCAAAGTATAAATTTTATTTTAATAGGGTCAAAATGTAAAATTTGTTGGGGTTAAGATGAAAGTTTTAAATTTAATAAGGTCAAAATACAAAATTTGTGGAAGTCATTTTAGTAAAAATATACCAAATTTTTTTTTAATGGGGTCCGCTGACCCCACTCCTATCTTACTGGCTCCGCCCCTGTGTCCAGCCTCTACCGTCATAAACAAGGAAGATACTCCCTCATTATTTTCAAGAAAACAAGCACCATAGTCAGCGTTTATAAGATAGCTAGCCGTCAGTATATTTTGTCCTTCAATGGCCAAGTGCAAAGGATTATATCCATATCTGTCCTTGAGAACGACATGAGCTGCCACATGAAGGGGAAGCTGATCATCGGAGTTTGGATCCAATAAAAGGCATGGAAATTCAGATATAATGCACCATGACTTCTCAACAACTTTTCTTTTCCAGACATTCTTTGTTCCCTTCACAAACGCAGCTATAAATTTCCGGATTTATCAGGAAATTTTCACCAGGGAGATTGAACAGATCAGACAATTTGAGGTTTTCGAAGAACTCTAACCCAAATACGGCGTCTCCCATTGCTGGCATGATCGTGGCGCCATATCCTCGTGAATATAGTTTGCGCGACTTTGTTAATCAGATTTATGGGGAAATGTTTTTCTATACGCTGGTCATGAGACATATCCATTATATTATGTGCGTCAATTATATCTAGACTTGCTTAAGAATCTCAGCTACTACACTATTTTGTGTAGTTATTTTCACACCAACGAAAATTCTAGCTTTGGATCTTTCATCATTGTCGCAAAATCTTTTGATTGTGACCACCTTTTTGTCTTTGATTTCTTCGACGATGATCTTTCGATTAACCGTGGTCTCATATGTGTCAAGTTGCTTCAAAGCTCTCATGAAATTTATATAGATCTATCTTATCTATCCTTTTGCAGCATTGGAGAATGTCCTTATTTATTTATTTATTATTTCTTTTTGTCAAAACCCAAACCAGTATCATTAATTAAATATCGGTACAGTGGGTAGAGGAAATCAATGCCGATTTAGCTATCCTATCGGCTTTTTGATTAAACTCTCTTCGAATAAAAGTAAAAGAACAAAGATCAAATTTGAGAGATAACTGAAGGATGTCGTGTTGAATCCCGTAGAGTTCCTTCGAGGAAAACTCTGAGTGAAGTGCTTTGATCAACTGATGTGAATTTGAAGCAAAAGTGATTCTCGTGATGCCAATCTCTAGGGCCTAGTGGATTGCGAGAAGGAGAGCAGAAGCCTCAGCCAAGAGCGGGGAGGCGATGTTTTGGGCGACAGAACTACCAGCGATCTCAGATGTGGGATGGTAGTGTAACATCCGCGAACCAAAATCCCGGTTTAGGGATTGCATCGGTCGATGCAAAACCGGTTTAGTGCGGACGAGTTTAAGTTCAACGCTGCGTTTTGGGTTAGGAAAAACCCTTAACTCGAGTGTTTTGTCTCATTCAACGAGTTTAGCCGTTTCTGAGAGAAAAGAAGAGAGGAAAAGAGTTCTAAGTGTTCTTGGTGAGATTTTGGGAGTTTGTGGCTGTTCCTGTGGAGATCTGTAGTTGGGATCGTTGTAGGAGCTTCCTGAAAGTGTTTTCTTGCTTGTTTGAGGTTCAGATTCGTCTTGGCAAAGGTAAGTGCATGACCATGGCTTATCTAAGCTGGAGATTTCTCTGATCTACTCGTTTATGTGTTGTTTGGCTTGTTAGAATGTTATTTGGGACGTTAGGAAGCTTTCTTGTGACTTGGGGTCGAGTTTTGTGGTTGTAGGAACAAAGATCCGGCGAGAAGCTTCGGGGAAAAACGATGCTCAGCATGTGCATCGGTCGATGCACTTTGTGTGTTGGTCGATGCAAGGGCGAGGACGGCGCGTAAAACCTAGGGTTTTCGTGCTATGTCGAGCATGCGTCAGTCGATGCAGTGTGCATGTCGGTCGATGCAAGCTTGTGTCGGTCGATGCAACCCCAACTAGTGTCGGTCGATGCTTGCTTGGTGTCGGTCGATGCAGAGTCCTGGTTTGTTATTGTTGAATGTTGATTGTTGGTTGATGGTTAGAGATGTCTCTATTGCTTGTTTGTATAGCCCAGTAGATGGGAAGATTGCCTTACTGAGTGTTTATAAAATACTCATGCATTGCAATTTGTATTTGTGGTGCAGGTAAAGACAAAGTGTGATCGTGGAATCAAGGCGATAAAGAGGAGGATGTTCTAGTGGCTCGATTGGTTGTTGTCTGGATTCTGTTAGGTTGCTAGAGTTGAGTCCTAGAATGTTGTTAGGATTTCTGGTTTGCTGCTTTACGTTGATTGGATCACTAGTTTTATGGTTTTGAAATTAATACTGTTGTTTGATATTGGTTATTGGTTATTTATTGGTATTATTTATTTCCGCTGTTTGGTGTGGTTGTGGTTAGGGCTAGTGGGTATGGGAGCACTAGCTTAGATTATTACTATTTATATTTATTATTTATTAAAAAAAAAAATGGGTCGGGTCGTTTTAGTTTGGTATCAGAGCCTTTACGGTTCTAGGTTTGGGTTCACTAGGCTTTGTGCTGTAGATGTTTGGGATTTGCATGCTTTGATTGATTATGTGAGTTAGTCAGTTGTGTGTGGCATGGAGTCCTAGAACATCCTCTTCGAGGCTACTGTGTGATTCCACAGTGAGTTATGTTGTTTCTGTGTTTTGTACAGTTGTTTGCTTAGTCTTCTGTTCATGGTAGTGAAGATGGCTAGAGGTGATGCTGTTGCTGGTCATGGTCGTGAACGCGGACGTGGTCGTGGACGCAGACGTGGTCGTGGTAGGGGCAGAGGCCCAACAGTTAGTGATACTGTGGACCAGAGTGTGACAGCTGAGGGTGTTGGCGAGTCGCAGGGTGTCCAGGAGGATTTCATGTGTGGTCGAAGGGGGCGGTGTTAGTGCTCGAGTGGCCGGTGATGCTAGGGTTCCAAGTGTGAGAGTTCCAGCAGGTGGAGTCCTTGGGGTTGATTTTGCGGCTTTGCTAGCACAGGTTTTGGAGCGGTTGCCAGCAATGGTACCGGCTCAGGCTCAGGTAGTGCCACCAGTGGTGTCGGAAGAGCGGCAGCTAGTGGCTGCGTATGTGGAAACACATGGTCGTTATTTGTCCATGCTCAAGGAGATGGGTAGTATTGAGACTGCACGGTGTTCGGGTGGTATAGATCCTACTGCTGCAGATGCGTGTAGGACGAGTGTGGAACGTAACTTCCATACTCTGAGATGTCCTGAGGAGTTTTGGGTGGATATTGGGGTCCACAATTTGATTGGTGATGCTCAAGTGTGGTGGAGATCAGTGGCTGCTAGGAGAGTGCAGAGGGAGATGACTTGGGCTGACTTCGTGGAGGAGTTCAACCGCAAGTACTTTCTAAGGGAGGCATTGGACCGGTTGGAGGTGCAGTTCCTTCAGTTATCTCAAGGGACGCAGTCAGTGCGGGAGCTGGACTTGGAGTTCAGTCGACTTCTATGTTATGGGGGTCGGGCTATGGAGTCTGAGGAGGCCCAGATCAGGAGGATTATGAGGGCTCTTCGTGATAACTTGTGGGTCCATTGTAGAGGACGGAGTTATGCTACGCGTGCAGAGCTGGTTGAGACTACAGCGAAGATTGAGGAGGATATTCAGGCACAGACAGTGTCAGTTAGTCCAGCGGTGCAGCCTAGGAAGGCTCATCATCAGGGAGGTTCTGGCAAGGGTGGCAAGCCTGCATAGGGAACCAAGAGGAAGTGGGAGGCTATGCATAGACGGAGAGGTGCAGGGTGCTTTGGTTGTGGGAGCATGGATCACAAGGTAGCTAGCTGTCCCTAGAGGAGTGCTCCGACGGCAGCGGTTCGTGTATGCTATCATTGTAGGGAGCCCAGGCACATCAGGCCCAGGTTTCCTAAGTTGCAGCAGATGGAAGTGGCAGCGGTGCAACATGTGGTGTAGCCTGGAGTGCAGCAGGTGCCGTGGATTGAGCAGGCGCCACGGGTGTACACGACGGTCGAGCCTGGTGGAACCAATGTCGGAGCAATCACAAGTAATTTCTGGTACTTAAACTTTGTGATTTTCAGTAGGTTCAGATTTTATGTTTTCATGTGATAAAGTGTTAGGTTCTCAACACATGAGGCTTGTGTAGGGACCTTGTTGGTGGGCGGGTTTAAGTCCCATGTTATGTTTGATTATAGAGCTTCTCATAGCTTCATTACGCCGGAGTGTGCAGAGAGTGCGGGAATCAGAGGGGATCCCGGAGAACGTTGATACTAAGATTTTTGTGTCTCTATCCTAGTAGGTTCAATTAACCTTATGAAGTTGTAATACTTAAGGTGTCAATCCAGTTGGGAAACTTTACTAACAATTAAGATGCAATCAAGAAATCACAAGTCAAGCCAATTCAAAGAGAGTGTTTGTCTAACAGTCCTAGAATGATGACAATACAAAACGATAATGAGTCACAAAACTAGAAACGAGAATGCATGACAAGAAGCGAAAATGAATAAAAACATAGACGAGTCTAAGCATGAACTAAAAAAAAAAGAAACGAAACAGTCTCAGGAATGTAATAAAAATCAGAAAGAAATAGGTCCTAAAGATGGGAGTAATTGATGTCGGTGGAGTATCCTAGTCGATAGAGTATTTAACATGCCACAAGCAAACCATCCCTAAACAATGAACATCACTTCTTAGCTAATCCAATCTCTTGACATAAGCTACTCAAACTCAACCACTTCGAAACCTAGCTCTAGCAAGAGAAACATGATCAAGCATGACATGAAAAAACAAGTTTATTCACGTCAACAAACATCCTAGACAACTAATCTCTTAGGCTAGGAACGTAAGTCTCTGGCACTAGTTGGTCAGACATTTCATCGAACACCTTTTGGGTGCGGAAATGTCTAAAACCTAGTTCCAATTGATTAGAGAGAAACAAGTATTTCTAACTTTAGTCCAGAAGGGAATCATACAAATCAAAGCTTAAACACTCTACATCCTAAGATCCTCCACCTAATCTATCCCATCCTCAAGAACTACCACACTACTCAGATCCGAAAATCATCATCAAGGATGCAAACATAGAAAACATTGAAACGAGCATTCTTAGGTAGATAAAAATAAGATGAACAACTTTGTAGAAGGAATCCAATGCAAAAACTGAATAATCTCAACGAAATTGGAATACAAAGTCTCAGAACGTATTTTGTGGCTTGGTTAAACTTAGAAAAGAAAACGAGATAAAAGATAAGATGTCCCCAGCCAAGACTTACCAAAACTTATTTATAGTAAAAACATGTAAATCCCTAAAACTTAAAACGACAAGGTGAAGCGTCGGTTTGGGAATCTCCTGAAGCGTGTAAGACGGAACGTCTTCCTGACATGTGCATCGAGTCGGAGTGGGCGACAGTGGCTCGATTGAGTAAGTGAAGGTGGCTCAATTGCGTGGCTAAGAGTGGCTCGATTGCTTGGCGGAGAGTGGCTCGATTGCTTGGCAGAGAGTGGCTCAATTGCTTGGCGGAGAGTGGCTCGATTGCGTGCTTGATCTTCCGCGTTTCCGACGTCTCCTAGACACCTGAAATACTCCGAAATGCACAATGGATGCCAGGATAATACAAAAACTTCCTAAACATGCAAAGTGTATAAAAGAGGTTCTAAAATGATGCAAAACGACTAGTTATCCTAGCTAAATGTATGACAAATGCATGCTAAGGAGATGCAAAATATAGACATATCAACTCCCCTAAACTTATTCTTTGCTTGCCCTCAAGCAAAAAATCAAGAACAGAGTATGAAAGAGAGGTGTGAAGATGGGGTCTCAGAACCTAAAATATGCTGAATAGAGTAGTTAGAATCAAGGTCCTTGTTTTTAGTTCTACGATGCATGGTGAAAGAATTTTATTTCTTTAATCTACACATGCAATCCTATCAATCATTCCTTTTAACATTTATTAACAGAGAACCGTGAATCAAGCCAAGAAATGTCATTGAACTCATTTGGTTAGGGTAAAAGGTCAGAGACATAGATGGTCTCCTTCTCAAGTTGTTTTATCAATACAGAACAAGGTTCTCTCACGAAAAGGAGTTGAGCTTAAGAGAAGGCTAAAGATTGAAACCAACTGATACATACAAGAGCAGCGCCCTGTCTACCTAAAGAACATTCCAAACCGAAGTTGGTCCTATCTCTATCCTTCATCAGAAACTTCATCTCAAACCCATTCTTTCATTCTTTAGACTTGGTCTTAGGAGGAGTTCACTTCTTATCATTCTAGCGGATTGGAAAATCTTTATTATCAGTAAGGTTCTTTTTTTCTTTTCTTCTAAGGACTCTAGACATCTTAAACATTTTACTTTTTTTTTTTTTTTTTTGGTCTTAATCTTTTCATTTTATGCCAAGAACCATTAACTCATTATTTTGCTTAACCCAAATCCTTTACTAGACTTGTAAACTTTGAAAACACATCCCCCTCTTAAAGACTTTCTACCTTTTACTTTCTTTTTACTCTTCACTTTTCTGCACAAATCCATACCCAATGCCCAAAATCGAGTTCTCACCTAGTCCTACTAGTCCGAATAACGCGAACTAGAACTACACAAGATCCTACTCTTGTCGGTTAGAACCTAACACTTTCTAACAAGCTTAACTCGGAAAAAGACCTGACACTCAAGAATACAATTGGCTTGAAAGAAGGGTTGGTTAAAGGTGCGGGGAACTGTTCCAAAGATGGGAATCGACTACTTGGATTAACAAGGGTGGTAAAAAGGAGAAATATAATCCAAGTATGTATGTGGTATCCATGAGTTCAATTTCAATGCATAACAGGGTAATTGCAAGTCAAAATTAGGTTCATGTAGATAGGAAATGATATCAATTCGAAACATGCTTCAATCTTACAATTTCAAGTTCAATCAACAAGCATCAAAGAACTAATAACAAGGGCCTTGATCCTATCCTATTGAATCCAACATACTAACAAGGTTAGAATCATCATCAACCCCTATGCTAAGTGCAACAACCCTATATAAATGACACTAGACTCAATCCTAATATGCAAGTGCCAACTACATGAACACTCTGTTTTTGTGGAAATTTTCAAAATTGTTTTTCAAATTTTTATCCTGTTATGATGCAGACTCAAAGAAGATATGATGCAAAAATTTGAAATAAGAATCACAAAAAACAACATCAGATACATCATCTGAAACCCTCCCCCAAACTTAAATTACACAGTCTCCTGTGTAAGAAAAATTTGCAGGAGGATTTAAGAATCACAACAGAAACAATGCAGGAATGAAATGGTATATAAAAGGGAAGGTAGGAGTACCTCAATAGTAGAAGAAGGAGTCGGAGCTCGCCCAAGGAGTTGGTGCGTGATACTGGCTCTGTCCTCAGCTGGTTGGTCGACGCTTGCGTGTTCTGATACATGTTCGGCTGCTCGTCACACTGCATGACATCGACTCTTGACTCACCATGGTCCGATACCAACACAACAACTTCCGTAGGCTGATAATCACCTTGATGTTCGATCGGTTGCTCAACCTCAACCTCATGCTCATCTCGAGCTGCAGAACGACGCGCAGATCAACGACTAGAAGACGCTCTAGAACCTCGCGAACCGCATCTCTGTCTCTCCCTAGACTCGTGTGACGAGTGGCGAGAAGGAGCGGGTGAGGGTTGACGCTCCCGAAGCACATATGAAGATTGACTTGCTGGGGAGGGAACTGGAGAGAGTGTTCTCTGACAAATTGGCTCGAGTGTCATGGAGGCGCGTCCCGGCATGGGTCTGGTGTCCTCGGGGATTGACCTAGGGACGGCGGTAGTGGAAGTCGAGCAGTTAAACTTACGCATGAAGTTTTTCATTGTCTTGGTGAAGCTGCTGAACGCCTTGTCTCTAGTTTTCCCCCATCGCTGAAGCTTGTTGAGGCGTTCATGAGCTGCTCTGACTCCCTTAGCCATTCTCGGGTCTGAGTACTCTTCAAAGTGAAACTGCTCTGGGCGGTACTCAACTTCGTCCTCCTCCATTGGGTCTGCTCTTGCTTCTGCAATCTCTACTCGCTGCAGCTCATCCCCAGATTCGTACAGAGTGTCCGTGGGAGGTATGAACTCTACATGTTCACCCCTCAAGATAGTAGTCAGTTTGACGCAAGGCAGGAGTAATCTCGAGGGACCGACCTCCGGATGCACAAACTTGTAAATCAACCGTCCCTGCCTCAAACCCCGCTCTAGAGTGCGCAACAGCCGCAGGTTGTTCGCGTCGATCCAGCGTGGTGAGTGTGGCTCGGATAGTAATGGAACGCCAGCTGCCTCAAGAAACCAAGTCGCTTCGCCGCCCATACACATCACTCCGGGAGAGTTGTTGTTGTTGAGTCTCGAGACCCAAGTCTTGTTTGACATCCTGTAGTTGAAGAGGTAGAGCAAGACGGAAGTGTTGGACGTGTCACCTTGCAGCTCGGTTCCATCCATTGCCGTGAATGAGAGTCCCTTGAGTGCTGGATCAATCATCTCGAGCTCGCCGTTCGTGATGTATCCCTTAATCTCCTTGGCGTAGAATGCATTGGCCACTGCCTTCTGGAAGTAACGCAACACTGGGCTTCTTAGGTTCATCTCTTTCGTTTTCGATGAAGTGAATGTAGGCGTGCTTTCATTCGTCGCCCAGAAAGCTGATATTTCGTTCCTGTCAAAATGCGGCGTAGTCCCCGTTCCGCCGGGAAATCCACAGATCTCTTCGATGATTCTGAAAGTAAGGGTGTAGAACTGATCATGTACACGGAATGTAATGTACCCAGCCCTCCATCAGACATCATGCCTGACTCATCCGCGTATAAGTGCATCTCCAAAGTAGAGAGGAACTGGATAGTCTCCTCTTTGTATCCATTCTTAGGGGTGTTCATGAGTCGCTCCAAATGGAATCGCCTATATAGGTACTGAACATCCTCCCCAATCCCTAATAGCTCCATCGTCTCAGGATGCAGATATCTCGTTCCACTAAATTCACACTGTTGGAACAGCTTGTAATACTCCTTGGGAGTCAACTTCGTTTTGGTAGATCTCCGTCTTACAGATTTCCTGGGAGCTTGTTATGAGCGCAACTCATGTTCCTCCTGTTCGTAATCACTGCCTTCCTCTCTTGAGTTAGAAGTTTGTGTCGGTCTCTTCCCGCGACTTTTGCTCTTAGTGAGCGGATTGGCAGGTCTGCTTGATCTCACACTCTCTCACGGCAAGCAGCGGGATCACACCGCTCGATTGAGGGCTCGAGTAAGGGCTCGATTGACGAGTTCGGAAGTGCGAGGTGAGACGGCGGTGATGAACGGAGAGACGAATGGCAGTGTTGAAGCGAGCGTGATGCTGCGGTGGTGGTCGAGTGAGAGGATGTTGGCTCGAGGGACGCAGCTTCGCCGGTCGAGTCGTCGGTTGGGACTGTGAGGACGGCGGTGGTTGAACTCTATGGGTGCAGACGCAATGCCTTTGCTTTTCGTGAGGATGTCTTGAAAATTAAACAAAGATATAGAGGGTGAGGTGTTGGTGTGAAGGGTTGTTTAAATGAGAGAGAATTGTGTTTGGTTGGTGGAAGTAAAGAGTGAGGAGAGTGTTGATTAAATAATAGGGATGGTGAAGATGTCGTGCAAGTGGGGGAAGAAAGAGAGAGTGAAAGTGGGGAGATGTGGGAAGATAGGACACAAAGGTGATGTGTCTGGTCAGAGGGAGCAAGGAGGGGAGAGGGTGAGGTGATGGGAGAGATATCACGTGGGAGTAGGGTGAAAAAACAATAATGAAGATTCCCTCTCCTATATTTCTTTTTATTCCCACTTAAAACCAACACACTCTGACTCATTCTATTAATTTCTTTTTATCGTCTATCTCTTCTGTAGAAACCACCATACTCAGTTTTTACTCTGAACTCACTCTTTTAACTGCATTTTTTTTCTGTTGCTTAGACTCCCTTCTGTAGATTCCTGAACACAAGAAAACCAAAAACAAAAATTAAAAACACAAGGATCCTAAAAAAAAATATTTACAGTGATACCTTTGGGACTTCCTCCCAAGTGAGCTTGTTTAAAGTCCCTAGCTTGACTTTTCAGCTTTTTAGGCTTTTGGGGGTTCATAGAGGAGCACAGAAGACCCCTCTGGGCGGACTTGATCAGCTAAATATTTCTTGACTCTCTGACCATTTATAGTGAACTCACTACCATCCTTGTTCAGAAGAGTTATGGCTCCGAATGGCAGAACTTCCTTAACGTCAAAAGGTCGAGACCACTTAGACTTAAGTTTTCCAGGAAATAACTTAAGTTTGGAGTTGAAAAGCAAAACCTGATCTCCAGCCTTGAGCTCCTTAACAGCAATTTTCTTATCATGAAAATTCTTGGTTCTTTCTTTATAGATCTTTGAGCTCTCATAGGCATCAAGTCTGATTTCTTCCAACTCATGTAGATCAAGAGTCCTCTTAGCCTGAGCTGTATCAATATCTAAGTTCAGCAAATTGATAGCCCAAAGCGCCTTGTACTCAACCTCTACAGGGAAATGACATGTTTTACCATATACCAACTGAAATGGTGTTCTGCCTATTAGCGTCTTGAATGCTGTTCTGTACGCCCAGAGAGTCTCATCCAACTTGACAGACCAATCTTTCTTCGAAACTCTAACAATCCTTGATAGGATACCCTTGATCTGCTTATTCGAGACTTCAACTTGTCCGCTGGTCTGAGGGTGATACACAGTAGACACCTTGTACTTGACCCCATACTTTCTCAGCATACTCTCAAACACCTTGTTGATGAAGTGAGTTCCATCATCACTGATCAGCAGTGTTCAAGAAAGCGGTCTAGGCGGCCGCCTAGGCGCTGTCTAGGCGCTCTGCAGACGCCTAGACGACCGCTTAGATCCCCTCAAATCACATAATATTATTTTAGTATATATATTTTATTTTTAACTGCATATATTTAAAATTTTAAGTATTATATTCATATACATATTTATAAATGTTCATATATTATTAATCTAAATTAAATAAATGTATTTGTTCTAAGTTTAGTTTATAATTTATTATTATTTATTTCTTCTAACATATATTCTTACATAATTTTATATATAATATCATATATATAATGTTTCATATTGTAAACGTCCAAACCGCCTAAAAACGCTTAAACCCCGACTAGGCGTTCTAGGCGCTAGGCGCTAGGTTACCGCCTAGCGCTTTCTTGAACATTGCTGATCACCGCTCTGGGTATCCCATACCTTGGAAAAATTATACTTTTGAACAGCTTCAGAACAACCTTGTGATCATTGGTATGACTGGCAATGGCTTCGACCCACTTAGATACATAATCAACTGCCACTAGAATATAGACATTACCATTTGATGGAGTGTTGAAAGGTCCCATGAAGTCTATACCCCAAACATCAAATATCCCCACTTCTAGGATCGGATTCTGGGGCATCTCGTTCCTCCTTGTGATGTTGCCCATCCTCTGACAAGCATCACACTTGGTGATGAAACTGTGAGCGTCCTTGAACAAGGTTGGCCACCAGAGACCTGCTTGAAGAACCTTCTGAGCTGTCTTGAATGTGGCGAAGTATCTCCCTGCACTTCCCCTATGCATCTCCTGAACATACCGTCAGAACCTCTTTTGTACAGGTAGGGCTCATCCCAGAAGTAGTGGTTAACCTCCCTGAAAAACTTTTTCTTCCTGTAGGGATCCATGTCATCAGGAATTTCTCCACAAACCTTGTAATTCATGACATCTACATACCATGGTGCTGTCTCAGAAGTGATCGCCATGCATATGATTCTGAGGTTCTCAACCCGTGAGTCATGCATCTGCTCACAAGTCTGGGCGACAAGAAGTTGTTCTTCAGGCATCGAATCATCTATGAGAACAGCATCTTCAATCCTCATTCTTGACAAATGATCTGTTACTCCGTTTTCTATGCCTTTCTTGTCAACTATCTCCATGTCAAACTCCTGAAGAAGCAGAATCCATCTCAACAGTCTTGGCTTGGTATCCTTCTTCGAGTATATGTGTCTCAGAGCAGCATGATCGGTATACACAATGACCTTCGAACCCACAAGATAAATCCTAAATTTTTCGAATGCACACACAACTGCTAGGAGTTCCTTCTCTGTGGTTGCATACCTTCCTTGGGTCTCGTCTAAGGTGCGACTTGAGTAGTAGATGACATGGAGCTTCTTGTCAATACGCTGTCCCAGAACTGCTCCAACTGCGAAGTCTGAAGTATCACACATAATCTCAAACGGATGATCCCAATTCGGAGCTTGTACTATGGGTGCCGAAACCAAGGCCTCCTTGATCTTGCTGAAAGCTTCCAAGCATGCTGCATCAAATTCGAACTCAATCTCCTTGCACAGCAACCTTGTCAAAGGTCTTGCAATTTTTGAGAAGTCCTTAATGAACCTCTTGTAAAACCCAGCATGTCCCAGAAAGCTTCTGATGTCCTTCACTGGCTTAGGCGGTTGAAGCTGAACCATGACCTCAATCTTAGCTTTGTCAACCTCAATTCCTTTCTCAGAAATCTTGTGTCCCAGAACGATCCCTTCTTCAACCATGAAGTGGCACTTTTCCCAGTTCAGCACCAGGTTCGTCTCCTCACATCGCGTCAATACCCTGCTCAGATTTAACAAACAGGAGGAGAAAGTGGAACCGTATACAGAGAAATCGTCCATAAACACTTCCACTAACTCCTTAATCAAATCCGAGAAAATCGATGTCATGCACCTTTGAAAGGTAGCAGGAGCATTACACAAACCAAATGGCATACGTCTGTAGGCAAAAGTGCCATAAGGACAAGTAAATGTTGTCTTTTCCTGATCATTTGGGTGGATAGGGATTTGGAAGAATCCACTATACCCATCAAGGAAACAGTAGTAGGGATGACTGGCTAATCTCTCCAATATTTGATCAATGAAGGGCAGAGGAAAATGATCCTTCCTAGAAACGGCATTCAACTTCCTATAATCAATGCACATCCTATGTCCTGTGATGGTTCTAGTTGGGATTAACTCATTTTTTTCATTTTTGATCACAGTTATGCCTCCCTTCTTAGGTACACAGTGCACTGGAGATACCCAAGTACTATCATAGATAGGATAGATAACTCCAGCATCAAGCAGTTTTAAGATTTCTTTCTTCACTACTTCCTTCAGGTTAGGATTCAATCTCCTTTGGGGTTCAATACTAGTATAAGACTCATTTTCAAGATTGATCCTATGTGTGCAAAGACTAGGTGAGATTCCCTTGATATCATCTAAAAAATAACCTATGGCTCTTCTATACTTCTTAAGCTCAGTTACAAGCAAATTCCATTCATCATCACTCAACCTAGCATTCACTATGACAGGATAAGTAGAATTGGTTCCCATAAAAACGTACCTGAGTCCGGAAGGGAGAGTTTTGAGTTCTACCTTTGGAGCTTTCGGTTCCGACCAGTCGTCAGCATGAGAGTCTGGAGTGATCACAGTCGAGTGGGAGGGGTGCGGCTCGATCGAGCGGGACATCGGTGTCTCGAGTCGGGTCTTGACGTTGGTCGAGTCGGAGATATCACGTTCTGAACTCTCTGTCTCAACTGCACATACCTCCTCTGTGTTAGATAGCTACTCGAATTCCTCTGGTCCATCCGTTTCTCTTTGGGATTCTAGCAGATTCTTGTAACAAGTGGTCTCCTCATGCAGGAACCCTTCTTCTCCATCCTTGGTTAGAGCAGTTTTGAGATTATCCTCCTTAGCTAGTTCCTCCAACAACTCATCAGCCAACTTATCCATCTCTTCAATGTAGAAGACTTGTCCTCCTATTGTCGGCTTCTTCAAAGTATCCTTGATGTCAAACTTCATGATGAAGTCGTCGCCCAGATTAAGATCAATCTTGCCATTTCTGACATCAATGATGGCTCCAACAGTCGCCAGGAACGGTCTTCCTAAGATCAGCGGATCTTTTGATTCTTCATCCATCTCCAGGACCACAAAGTCGGTTGGCACTTCCACGTCTCTGATCCTGACGGGTAAGTCTTCTAAAATACCATTTGGAAGTCTCACTGATCTGTCTGCAAGGATGAGAGAGATGTCACAACCCTTGAAACTTGTAAAACCCAACCTCGTAGCAACAGAGAGTGGCATCAGATTAACTGAAGCGCAAGGATCACATAGGCACCTGTCAAAAGACATAGGTCCAAGGGAGCAAGGTAGAGTGAATGATCCAGGATCTTTAAGCTTCTTGGGTACAATCTTCTTCTGGATGATTGCACAACACTCAAGACTTAGTACCACCATGCCTTGAACTTCTTTTGATCTCTCCGTCACTAAGTCCTTGAGGAATTTCTGGTAGTGAGGAACAAGTGCGAATGCATCCAACAATGGCATCCTTAACTCAATCTCCTTGACTTGTTTTTCGAACAAGGATTTGTACTTCTCAGTAAGCTGCTTTTTGAACCTCACTGGAAATGGTAGAGGAGGCTTGTATGGTGGAGGTATGAACCTCGCAGGTTTGTCATCAGAAACAACAGGTTCCTTAACTGCTTTAGGTTCGGACTGCTTCACTAGCTCGATTGGGTCTTTGACAGTTTCGACCGGATCCTTGATCTGAGCTTCATCTTGAACAAAATCCTCCCCATCTAATTCCTCGCTGTCCTTAGTGACGTCTGGAACTCCTTGTAGTTACCATCAGACTGGGCGAGATTCTCAACCAGTTGCCATCCTTCATCAACATCTTTGTTGAGAAAATTACCGTTAGAAGCAGTGTCAAGCAGCATGCAAATTTTTGGAAGTACACCACGGTATAGAGTGCTGAGCAGTGACTCGTTGCTGAAACCATGGTGTGGACACTGGCTGTGGTAACCCTTGAAACACTCCCAGGCTTCACAGAATGATTCGGAGCTTTTCTGAGTAAAGCTAGAAATGTCATTCCTGAGACGTGTTGTTCTGGAGTTGGAGAAAAACTTGGCCAAGAAGGCTTTCTTGCAGGCGTCCCAAGTGGTGATTGATCCCTTGGGAAGGTTTTTCTCCCATTAATGAGCTTTGTCTCCCAGGGAGAATGGGAAGAGGTGCAACTTGTAACCGTCCTCACTCACGCCGTTGATCTTGGTGAGACTGCACAAACGGTCGAACTCGTCCAAATGGTCCAGCGGATCCTCCATAGGCAACCCATGAAACTTGTTCCCTTGGATCATCAAGATCAGACCGCTTTTGATCTAGAAGTTATTGTTCTGCTCAGCGGGAGGGACGATTCCAGCACGCAGAGTCTGAGTGTTCGGTGCATCCCCAACACCAATGTTTCGCGGTTTTGGATTTGGCTCATTCTGTTGTTCCATAGTGACTGGTGCGAAATGATCAGTGAGTTGACGAGCTTGTTGTGGTCGTTGTAACCGATTGATGTCGTCGATAACAAGAAGAAGATTTTGGCGCCCTCTTGATCTGGTGTGCATGCAAGGTTGCAATCAACAGGTTCCTCAGATGCAAAACAAACAAGCAGACAACCAAAACAAATCAATACTCAGAATGATGAGTGTAAAAGAACTTAATCTTGCAAAACTTGAAATCGTAAATGTAGCAAAACGATTCCCAAATGGCAACGGCGCCAAATTGATACTAAGATTTTTGTGTCTCTATCCTAGCAGGTTCAATTAACCTTATGCAGTTGTAATACTTAAGGTGTCAATCCAGTTGGGAAACTTTACTAACAATTAAGATGCAATCAAGAAATCACAAGTCAAGCCAATTCAAAGAGAGTGTTTGTCTAACAGTCCTAGAATGATGACAATACAAAACGATAATGAGTCACAAAACTAGAAACGAGAATGCATGACAAGAAGCGAAAATGAATAAAAACATAGACGAGTCTAAGCATGAACTAAAAAAGAAAGAAACGAAACAGTCTCAGGAATGTAATAAAAATCAGAAAGAAATAGGTCCTAAAGATGGGAGTAATTGATGTCGGTGGAGTATCCTAGTCGATAGAGTATTTAACATGCCACAAGCAAACCATCCCTAAACAATGAACATCACTTCTTAGCTAATCCAATCTCTTGACATAAGCTACTCAAACTCAACCACTTCGAAACCTAGCTCTAGCAAGAGAAACATGATCAAGCATGACATGAAAAAACAAGTTTATTCACGTCAACAAACATCCTAGACAACTAATCTCTTAGGCTAGGAACGTAAGTCTCTGGCACTAGTTGGTCAGACATTTCATCGAACACCTTTTGGGTGCGGAAATGTCTAAAACCTAGTTCCAATTGATTAGAGAGAAACAAGTATTTCTAACATTAGTCCAGAAGGGAATCATACAAATCAAAGCTTAAACACTCTACATCCTAAGATCCTCCACCTAATCTATCCCATCCTCAAGAACTACCACACTACTCAGATCCGAAAATCATCATCAAGGATGCAAACATAGAAAACATTGAAACGAGCATTCTTAGGTAGATAAAAATAAGATGAACAACTTTGTAGAAGGAATCCAATGCAAAAACTGAATAATCTCAACGAAATTGGAATACAAAGTCTCAGAACGTATTTTGTGGCTTGGTTAAACTTAGAAAAGAAAACGAGATAAAAGATAAGATGTCCCCAGCCAAGACTTACCAAAACTTATTTATAGTAAAAACATGTAAATCCCTAAAACTTAAAACGACAAGGTGAAGCGTCGGTTTGGGAATCTCCTGAAGTGTGTAAGACAGAACGTCTTCCTAACATATGCATCGAGTCGGAGTGGGCGACAGTGGCTCAATTGAGTAAGTGAAAGTAGCTCGATTGCGTGGCTGAGAGTGGCTTGATTGCTTGGCGGAGAGTGGCTCGATTGCTTGGCGGATAGTGGCTCGATTGCGTGCTCGATCTTCCGCATTTCCGACGTCTCCTAGACACCTAAAATACTCTGAAATGCACAATGTATGCAAGGATGATGCAAAAACTTCCTAAACATGCAAAGTGTATAAAAGAGGTTCTAAAATGATGCAAAATGACTAGTTATCCTAGCTAAATGTAGACATATCAAACGTATAGGAGTTGTCAGAGTTGACATAACAAATGCATGCTAAGGAGATGCAAAATATAGACATATCAAACGTATAGGAGTTGTCAGAGTTGCAGGGGGCAAGTACCTGAGAGTTATTGAATGAGCTAGAGGAATTGAAATTCATATCGCAGGAGAGTCGTGGCCAGTGGATTTGCTTATCAGTCCAGTGGAGTTGTATGATGTTATTCTCGGGATGGATTGGTTGCACCGGTATATGGTACATTTGGATTGCCATCGGGGTAGAGTGGAGTTTGAGCGTCCAGGAGGGAAGTTGGTTTTTCAGGGTATTAGACCAGCTTCGGGAAGTCTCATGATCTCGGCCATCCAGGCTGGGAAGATGATCGAGAAGGGCCTTAAGGCTTATTTGGTTACTATATCAATGCTAAAGCCTGTGGAGAAGTCTACGGTTAGCGGTTTTCAGGTTGTTGAGGAATCTGAGGATGTGTTTCAGTCATTGCAGGGATTACCACCATATCGGTGTGATCCTTTCACCATTGAACTGGAACCGGGGACGACGCTGTTATCCAAGGCTCCTCACTGAATGGCTCCACGAGAGATGGCAGAGCTGAAGAAGCAGCTAGACGATTTGTTGAGTAAGGGATTCATCTGTCCTAGTGTATCACCATGGGGAGCGCCGGTGTTATTTGTGAAGAAGAAGGATGGGAGTTTCCGGTTGTGTATTGACTACCGGGGTTTGAACCGGGTCACTGTGAAGAAAAAGTACCCTCTTCCCAGGATCGATGAGTTGTTTGGATCAGTTGAGGGGTGCTACTTGGTTTTCCAAGATAGATCTAGCGTCGGGTTAGCATCAGATACCGATAGACGAGGCAGATGTGAGGAAGACGGCTTTCAGGACGAGGTATGGGCATTATGAGTTTGTGGTGATGCCTTTTGGGTTGACTAACGTGCTAGCAGCGTTTATGAGGTTGATGAACAGTGTGTTTTAGGAGTTTCTGGATGTGTCTGTCATCATCTTCATCAATGATATCCTGGTATTTTCTAAGAGTCCTGAGGGCAGTTCTGGAGAAACTGCGGGAGCAGAAGTTGTTTGCCAAGTTGAGCAAGTGTAGCTTCTGGCAGCGTGAGATGGGTTTTCTAGGTCATATTATTTCCGCAGAGGGAGTTTCTGTAGATCCAGAGAAGATTCAGGCTATCAGGTATTGGCCTAGACCTCATAATGCCACAGAGATCAGGAGTTTCCTCGGTTTGGCAGGTTACTACAGGAGATTTGTGCACGGCTTTGCGAGTAGGGCACGCCCGATGACTAAGTTGACAGGGAAGGATGTTCCTTTTGTTTGGACACAGGAGTGTGAGGAGGGCTTTGCAACCTGAAGGAGATGTTGACTACTACGCCAGTGTTGGTTTTTCCTGAGCAGGGAGAACCCTATGTTTTTTATACTGATGCATCTAGAGTTGGTTTGGGGTGTGTGTTGATGTAGCATGGGAAGGTGATTGCCTACGCTTCGCGGCAGTTGTGGAAGCATGAGGGTAACTATCCAACTCATGATTTGGAGATGACTGCTGCAGTTTTTGCTCTGAAGATTTGGAGATCTTATCTTTATGGTGCAAAGGTACAGGTGTTTACAGATCATAAGAGCCTGAAGTATATATTCACTCATCCTGAACTGAACTTGAGGCAGAGGCGGTGGATGGAGCTTTGGGATGTATGGTCTTCGTGACGGTCCTTCGGGACGAGTGGTCTTCGTGACGATCCTTTGGGACAAGTGGTCTTTGTGACGGTCCAGTTGAGGACATTTGTTTGGCCTTGGTGGCAATCCTGTTTAGGGCATTTGTTTGGCCTTGGTGGCGGTCCTGTTTAGGACATTTGTTTGGCCTTTTTGGCGGCCCTTGTGGCATGTATATGATCCTTGTACGGTCATGAGGTATTCCATTGAGGGGATATGTGGTTGGTAGGACATTGTGATGTCTTACGCGAACCACAGGAAGGAAACCTAGGTCGAGATAGGACTCATACGTGTTCAGAATTGTTTGCTCGTGACTCTTAGGGGACTTTGGTTCTCTTAATATTGCCATATTCTGAGACTTTGTGGCTTAGGAATATGGTTGGTATATCGACTTCGGATGACGATGTGGGGGTGCGCTGTAGGGTGGCAACTTGAGAGACTAATGTTGGATTTGTCCTTATATTATGGCATGCAGGCTTTGGCCTGATGAGGAGCCAAACATTATTGCATGCAAGCTTAGGCCTGATGAGGAGCCAATAAAAACTCAAGGTTAACGCCTATGAGTAAAGGAAAGTCCAAAAGTCGAGAGCAAATAATACCTCGAACGTGAGTCTATCGCCTAAAGGTGACCTTCCGTAGAACGGTCCGAGGAGTGCGGACCGTGGAGACGGTTGCACAGGAGTCCTTGGCTGATGGTTGTTCGAGATTCGAGGACGAATCTATGTTGGTGGGGGAGAATTGTAACATCCGCGAACCGAAATCCCGGTTTAGGGATTGCATTGGTCGATGCAAAGTCGGTTTAGTGCGGACGAGTTTAAGTTAAACGCTGCATTTTGGGTTAGGAAAAACCCTTAACTCGAGTGTTGATACTAAGATTTTTGTGTGTCTATCCTACCAGGTTCAGTTAACCTTATGTAGTTGTAATACTTAAGGTGTCAATCCAGTTGGGAATCTTTACTATCACTCAAGTTGCAATCAAGAAGTCACAAGTTAAGCTAATTCAAAAAGAGTATTTTTCTAACAATCCTAGAATGATCAGAATGCAAAACGGAAATGTGTTCTAGAACTAGAAACGAGAATGTATGACAAGAAGCGAAAACGAATGAAAACAGAAACGAGTCTAAGCCTGAACTAAACAATAAGAATCGAAAACAATCTCGGGAATGTAATATCAATCAAAAAGATAGAAGTCCTAAGGATGGGGTAATCGATGTCGGTGGAGTATCCTACTCTACAGAGTGTTTAACATGCCACAAGCAAACTATCCCTAAACAATGAACATCACGACTTAACTAATCCAATCTCTTGACAGAAGCTACTCAGACTCAACCACTTCCAAACCTAGGTCTCGCTAGAGAAACATGATCAAGCATGGCATGAAAAACAAGTTCATTCACGTCAACAAACATCCTAGACAACTAATCTCTTAGGCTAGGAATGTAAGTCTCTGGCAATAGTTGGTCAGACATTTCATCGAACACCTTTTGGGTGCGGAAATGTCTAAGACCTAGTTCCAATTGATCAGAGAAAAACTAGTAATTCTAACACTAATCGAGAAGGGAATCATACAGATCAAAGCTTAAACACGCTACATCCTAAGATCCTCCACCTAGTCTATCCTATCCCCAAGAACTTTAACACTACTCAGATCCGGAAATCATCACCAAGGATACTAATCCAGAAAACATTGAACAAAGCATAGTAGATAGATAGAAATGAGAAGAACAACTTTGTAGAAGAAATTCGATGCAATAACTCAATAAAATCAAAGCTATCTAGATTACAAAGTCTGAGAACGTTTTTGGAGGCTAGGTAAAACCTTAAGAACAAAATGAGATAAAAGATAAGGTGTCCCAAACCAAGACTTAACAAAATGTATATATAGTAAAAACATGTGAACCCATAAAACTTAAAACGACAAGATAGAGCGGCGTTTCGAGAATCTCCTGAAGCGTGTGAAACCAAACGTCTTTCTTCCTGACATGTGCGGTCGAGTCGCGTGTCATCTCTCCCTGGGGTGCGGTCGAGTGGAACGGGTCGAGGTCATACAACTCGAGGTGGGTCGAGTGGAGGTGATACGACTCGAGCTGGGTCGAGTGGAGGTGATACGACTCGAGCTGGGTCGAGTGGAGGTGATGCGACTCGAGCTGGGTCGAGTGGAGGTGATGCGACTCAAGCTGGGTGTATACGCATCCACTAAAACGATGATAACACTTGAACCACAACTCCGATTGGTTTGAAATAAACGGAGTTGGAAAGATGACTCAATTCCTTACAATTTTGATGAAAACGTCAAAAATTAAATCCCACTCGAACGGGTTGGCTCGATCGAGATTGGTTTTGGCTCGAACTGGGTGTATACACATCCACTAAAACGATGATAACTCTTGAAATACACCTCCAATTGGCTTGAAATAAACGGTTTTGAAAAGTTGACTGCATTACCTACAACTTTCATGAAGACGTCGAAAGCTAAATCTCACTCGAGTGGAACGGCTCGAACGGGATGGCTCGATCGAGCGGATGAGACTGGCTCGAGAGAGGGGCTCGATCGGGGTTGTGAGATTGACTCGAGAGACGGTTCCGGGAGTGTTGTGCAGCAGATGGGTCGAGTGATGCGTTCCCGACATCTCCTAGATACCTGAAATACTCCGAATTGCACAATGTATGCAAGGATGATGCAAGAACTACCTAGACATGCAAAGTGTATAAAAAGGACTAGAAAATGATGCAAAACAAAGAGTTATCCTAGCTAAATGCATGATAAATGTATGCTAGGGAGAGACAAAATATAGACATATCAACTCTCCAAACTTAGTCTTTGCTTGCCCTCAAGCAAACGATCAAGAACAAAGTATGGAAGAGAGGTGTGAAGATGGGGTCTTAGAACCTAAAACATGCTGAATAGAATAGTTAAAATCAAGGTCCTTGTTCTTAGTTCTATAATGCATGGTGAACGGACTTTATTTAAAAACTTTGTTGAAACGATTCTGATCTTTAATCTACACATGCAATCCTATCAATCATTTCCATTAACATTCATTAACAGAGAACCGTGAATCAAGCTAAACAATATCATCGAACTCATTTGGCTAGGGTGAAAGATCAAGGACGAAGTGGTTTTATCAATACAGAATAAGGTTCTCTTACGAAAAGGAGTTGAGCTTAAAGGAAGGCTAAAGGTTGAAACCAACTGATACATACAAGAGCAGTGCCCTGTCTACCCAAAGGTCGACAAGAAAACTCAGCCCTAACATTATAACCCAGAAGTTGGTCCTATCTCTACCCTTCGTCAGCAACATCATCTCAAACTCTTTACACTTAGTCTTAGGAGGAATTCATTTCTTTTCATTCTAGCGGATTGGGAAATCTTTATTATCACTATGGTTCCTTTTCTTTTCTTCTAAGGACTCTAGACATCTTAAGCATTTTTACTTTATTTTCTTTGTCTAATCTTTTATTTCATGCCCAGAACCAATTACTCTTTTTACTTTGGTCAACCCAAATCTTTTACTAGACTTGTAAACTTTGAAAACACATCCCCCTCCTTAAGACTTTCTACCCTTTACTTTTCTGCACAAATCCATACCCAATACCCAAATTTGAGTTCTCACCTAGTCCTACTAGTCCGGATAACGCGAACTAGAACTACACATGATCCTACTCTTGTCAACTCGCAAGCTCAACTCGGAAAAGGCCTGAACCTCAAGATTACAATTGGCTTGAAAGAACGGTTGGTTAAGGGTGCGGGGAACTGTTCCAAAAATGAGAATCAGCTACTTGGATTGACAAGGGTGGTAAAAATGTGAAAGACAATCCAAATATGTATATGGTATCCATGAGTTCAACTTCAATGCATAACAAGATAATTGCAAGTCAGAATTAGGTTCAGATAGATAGGGAATAAAGTCAATTCAAAACATGCCTCAATCAAGACTAGAATGCAATTTCGAGAATTCAAAACCTGGGTCAGTCTTACATTTCAAGTTCAATCAACAAGTATCAAAGAATTAATAACAAGGGCCTTGATCCTATCCTATTGAATTCAGTATGCTACCAAGGTTACAATCATCATCAACCCCTATGCTAAATGCAACAACCCTGTATGAATAACACTAGACCCAATCCTAATATGCAAGTGCAAACTACATGAACACTTTGTTTTTGTGAAAGTTTTCGATTGTTTTTTTTTTTTTTCAAATTTTTTTTTGGGTTTTTCTATGCAAATAGATGGATGCAAACTCAAACATGATATGATGCAAAGAAATTGAAATAAGAATCACAAAACACAACATCAGATACATCATCTCAAACCCTCTCCCAAACTTAAATTACACAGTCTCCTGTGTAGGAAAAATTTGCAGGAGGATTTAAAAACCACAACAGAAACAATGCAGGAATGAAATGGTATATACAAGGGAAGGTAGGAGTACCTCAGTAGTAGAAAAAGGAGTCGGTGTTACTCGAGCGAGAGGGTCCTTGGTTCCAGTCGAGTGAGATGCAAAATTCCAGAATCACCTTGATGTCAGATTGTTGAGGAAGAATGTCGGTCCTCTGGGGATGAAGGTGGTGACTCGAGTCGTCGGGATGTTGGTGCCAGTCGAGTCGAACAAGGGTGATTCGAAGTATGCGACATGACCTCGGTCGAGTGGGACAGTATTGGCTTGAACAGGACAGGTGAGAAAGGTTGACTCGAATGTTGCAGCTCCGGCAATGGCGGATCGAGTGACAGAGTGTGATTCCACTCCGATTGAGTTGCTGGTTCTCCGCGTGTTGACGTGAGATGTGCAAAGTGAGGTGCGCTTGCAACTCGGGTTACGATGGGGAGCGAGGGATCGAGTTGAGGGGTGGTGGCTCGAGTGACTGAAACACATTTTTTGTGTGGGTGGTGATTGAATGATGTATGGAATGATGACTTATGAATGAATGGATGGCAGGGTGTTTCAATTCCCCTTATGCAGTTGTAGTATAAGAGGTGTCAATCCAATCTGAGTGTTTGTGAACAATCAAGATATGCATATGAGTCTAAGTCAAGCCAGATGTAAAGGTTGTTTGTCACTAACAATCCTATGATGAAATGGAAAGTGCAGAAAGTAAAACTACAAGAACTAGGAGCTAAATGCAAATGGAACAGAGTGATTATGACAAACAGAAATAGAAACTATGGAAATGCAAGTATTGAACTAATGCAAGGTAAGTAATGAACAGGATACTAAATGAATGCAACAGAAATGCAACTAGGGTGAAACAGGACAAACACAAATCATAAACACAAGTTCTGGGTTGGAACTCGAGCAAGCACTCGATCGAGTGTAGATCAGGTGCAGGGTCGAGCTGGACAAATACGCAAAACAGAGCAACACAAGAAAAACAGAGCAATACCAAAAGCAAATCAAACAACGATCAAACAACAGGATTTAAGCTAAGAAATCAATAAACAAGGAAGGTCTTGAGGAGGGATTCATGGGCTGGACTATGATTGAGGTCATCTAACTTGGTCAACAAATCTCAAACAACTTGAGCTAATCTCTAGACATATATTTCTAAGACATGTTTAATCCACTCTCATGGCAAGAAACAATCAAACTCATGCATCTCTAGACTTGTTCTCACAAAGTAAAGAATCTACACAAGCAGACATTAAGCAATATGTCAAAAATCAAACAAGACTTCTAATCTCTTAGCAAGCCTAATGATAGTCTCTAGATCTAGCCTTATCTATGCTCCTTAGACATTGGTGTGATGCTAAGAGGCTTGAAATCAGATCCTACCCTCTCAGATATAGGATCAGCATTAAGAACATCTAGCCTAGAAGAGATCTACAACAATCAAGCTTGACCAAATCAAACAAACCTCAAACACAACCCAGCCTAACCCATCCTCAAGATCCTAAGCAACTACTCACAAGCATACATGATGAACAATAAAGTCATAAACCCAGAAAATACTGAAACTTGCATCATTAGAAAGATAAATCAAAGATCTACAATATTGAAGAAAGAACCAAACTCAAATTCTCAATATTAAGAAAGTTATGAAACCAACAATATTGAAGAATTTAGTCTTTTTCTCCTTTTAAAAGAAGTACAAGATCTAAGAAAATAAAAGTGCAAAAGGAATAATTCTAAAAAAGGTAAAAACTAGGTTTTTGACTCTCTAAAAAGCTGGACTCCTTTGGTGGCTGCAGGTACAAGCCCTTATATAGAAAAAGTAGTGGAAGCCCTAAAAACGCTAAAAGACAAAATAGCCAGGCGGCTCGACCAACTCGACCTGGTGCTCGGTCGAGTGACCGGTCGAGTTGGCTCCTCTTGTGCTCCTCCCACTCGGTCGAGTCCCTCTCAGCACACGGTCGAGTGTCTGGTCGTGTGGGCAGTCGAGTTGGACTCCGGACCTTAGTTTTTTTAGCCTTAGCTCCTTTGTTTTCTCCTCATGATTGCTTCACTTCTCCTCAGCATTGCTTCCATGCTCCTTAAGCTCCAAAATCACATGTTTATGCATGAAAAGATGCAAATGCAATGCAACTAAACTCTAATGCAAGAACAGTCCTAAAGCTATGCAATAATGGTCAAAATGGATAGCAAAAGATGCAAAAGATGTGAATATATTAAGGGAAAACAGGGTAAAATATATGAACATCAACACCCCCAAACTTAGTCTTTGCTTGCCCTCAAGCAAATGAACAAGACATAAGAAGGTAGGTGAGGTTTGAAAGTGGGATCTCAGCTCCTAAAGCTTGCAAATAGACCATCTAGAATCAATGTCCAAGTTACTAGTACTATGATGCAAGTTGAATGAGCTGTACTTAAAGATTTTAGACAAGCATATCACATCCTTTACTGATTTGAGCCTTAGATGTCCACATGCATTCAAATCAACCATTTCCTTTAACATTCATTAATCAAGAACATGAATCAATTATATGCAATGCTTAAACTCATTTGGCTTGGTAGTAAAAGGTTTAGAGACAATGATGGTCTCTCTTTAGAGTGGGGCTTATCAATATCAAGGTTCTCTCATAAAAATGGATTGAGCTTTAGAAGAATGCTAAAGGTAAGAACACTTAGACACATACAAGAACAAAACCTTGTCTACCCAAAGGCACCCAAAGTGTTTATCCTATCAATCTAAACCCAATTGATCCTAGTGCTACCCTTTAACTTCTTCTCTTCTCTTTCACCCTTTTCTCTTTTGATTTTAAAGTCTTAGGAGAGGTTTCTTATTTGATCTTTCTAGTGGAATGGGAGATTCTTACTTATTTGCTATGGTTTTCTTTTCTTCTTATTCTTAAGACATAAAAGCATTTTGCTATACTCTTCTTTTTCTTTCTTTATTTTCTTTGACTGAAACCATCTTTAAACAATATCATACTTCCCATTCTTTCACTAGACTTTGATTTTACTTAATAACATTCCCCTCCTAAAGACTCTAACATTTTCTTTCTCTTTTCCTCTTTTCTTTTCTTTCTTTTTCAAACAACCAAATCCCAAACCCAACAATGAAAGACTCTAACATTTTCCTATCTAGTTTGGAAAATGCAAACTAGAACTACACAAGGCATTATTCTTGTCAGTTCAAACCTAACACTTTCTACCAAGCTCAATCCCAAAAAGGCCTCACACACTCAAGAATAAACATGGCTTGAAAGAAGGGTTGGTTAAGGGTATTGGAAACTGATTTTAATGATTCAATCAGCTACTTGGATCAACAAGAGTGGTAAAAAGGAGAAAGATGATCCAAATATGTATATGGTATCCATGAGTTTAAAGCAATGCACACATTGATATTTAACAGTCAATATTAAGTTCTTATAAGTAGGAAATGGCATCAAATCACAACATGCTTCAATTTAGACCAAATGCAATGCAGGAATTCAAGGCTTGGTTCAATCTTATGCTTCTAACCACTCAACTAGCATCAAAGTACTATTAACTTGGGCATTGATCCTAGTCTAGTGAATTAAACAAGCTAACAAGGCAAAACTCATCATAGATCCCTAATGCAAATATTATACAATCCTACATGAAACATGCTAAACAAGATGCTATTATGCAATGCAAACTACATGAACACTCTTTTTTTATAAAGATTTTTGCAAAAAATTTCAAATTTTTAGGGTTTTTCTATGCCTTAGATGCTATGCAAATACTAACATGATGATGCTAAAAATTTGAAATAAGAAAACAAAACACAACATCAAATGCTATCTCAAACCCTCCCCAAAACTTAAATCACACAGTCCTCTGTGTGAAAGAAATTTGTAGGAGGATTCAAAATCAAAAACAAAACACAACATCAAATGCTATGGTATTTATAAGGGAAGGTGATAGTGGTACCTTAAGGATTGGAGAAGAAACTGTCCACATCCTCTTGCATGCTGTCAAAAGTGTAGTTGGGGTCTTGTTGATGACTTGGAGGTGGAGATTGGGGCAGTTCGACGATGGGAATCGACCGGGACTCGGTCGAGTACGTGCTCGAGTGGGGGGGTCGAGCTGGCTGCCGAGTCTTCTTTTCCTCTTCTATTTGGCCTCCCTTGCTTCCCTGATCATGAAAATACCAAAACAAAAATCAAAATACCAAAAACCTTAAACAATATGTACATGGATACGTTAGAGACTTCCTCCTTAGTGATCTTGTTTAGAGTCACTAAGCTTGACTTTTGATGCTTGTTCCGGCTTGGTTTGGATTCCAAGGAGGTGATGAAATCCCCCCTGGTTCTATTTGATAACCTTGGTTCTGTTTCTTGATCACTACCTCCTTAACATTTGAGCTTTGCTTCTTCTTAAACTTGAGTCTTGGTCTTGCCTTCTTCAAAGACCTCTTGTTGAGCTGAACTTGAAGATCCTTCACCAGATCAGTCAGCTCTTGAACTGAACCCTTAAGATGTTGAACTGATTCCTCATGAGATGTGACCTTAGCTGTTGAAGTCTCTTCTTCTCTCAAAACCCCAAAATCAGCCTTATCTTCAATCTTAAATGGTTGACCTCCAATGGTTGGTAGGTTAGATGGATTTGTAATATCAAAGTTCATGGTCAAACCTTCAGATATGTTCAACCTTATCAGCCCCTCCTTAACATCAATGATTGCTCCTGCTGTGGCAAGGAATGGTCTCCCAAGCAAGATTGGATCCTCTACCTCCTTATCCATCTTTATTATGATGAAATCAGTGGGAATTCTTGCCTTGCCTATCTTGACTAGGAGGCTCTCCAATTTACCAACTACATCTTTGTGTGAACCATCAGCTAGACTTATGTAGAGATTGCTTGGCTTGAATTCAGTGTGTCCAAGCTTTTCTGCTATAGAGTAGGGCATGACACTAACAGATGCTCCAAGATCACACAAGCATTTGTTGAAGTGAAGGTAGCTGATGGAGCAAGGTAGATTGAATGGACCTGGATCTTCAAGTTTTGTTGGTACAATAGCTGTCCCAATCTCTTCTTGAGCTCTCCTGTTTTGATTCTGAGCTTTCTGCTTGGATATGTCAAGTAACATGCCTTTGTAGAGAGGATATGGGGCATATTGTTCCAAGGCTGGTCCTCTCTCCTCTTCCTTCTCTTCAATGACAACCTCCTGTTGAATGGCCCTCACTTCCTTCTTTTCAATCACAACCTCTTTCTTCAAAGCCATGACTTCTTCCTTCTCAATAATTTCCCCTTGTTGTAAAGCTAACTCCTTCTCTTGTTGCAAAGCCAACTTTTCCCTTTTCTCAATAATTTCTCTGAGTTCTTTCAGCTTTTGTGCTTTGAAACGTCCTGGGAATGGTAGAGGTGGTTTATAAGCAGGAGGAATGTACTTAGCAGGCTTAACAGCTTCTGGGACATCAACTCGACTGGAAACTCGATCAGTCACTCGATCGTGTGTGTGTTCGAGTGGGGGGGTCGAGTTCTTTGTCAACTTCAACTTTTTTTGCACAATCTTCACTTTGAGCTTCAAGAAATGACCAATCCTCCCCAGTTTTAACTTCATTGTCCTCAATGACAACTGCCTCATTGAGATGAATGGCCTTAGCAGTGCATTCCCTTGGGTGTTGAAGTTGGTTTGGTGTAGGAGAGGAAGTAGAAGCCATGCAACTCTCCATGTTCGTGATTGTAGAGCTCAGTCTCTCCAACTGGTTATTCAGTCCAGTAGAATAAGAATTCAACGTTTGGTGCAGCTCAGCAAACTGCCTTGCTTCCTCAATCTGCTTAGTGGCTTGCCCAAGCAACATTTGTTGCATCATAGCTCTTAAGTCAGGTTCTTGAGCTTGTGAGGTCTGGAACCATGGAGAGGGATACAATTCAGCCTGGTATACTGGTTGATGTTGCATGGGTATGTAATTGAACATACTGTTGTGGTACATCATTACTGACTCGAACAGGTACTCGGTCGAGCACAGGCTCGAGTTGAAGGTCGGGCTGACTGAGATGAGAAGACAAATGTATTCGGGTTGTGACTCGATCAGGTACTCGATCAGCACTCGGTCGAGTGCTAGCTCGAGTTGATGGTCGAGTTGGTACCTGAAACTCAACACAGACAAGCAGAAGAAGAATCGAGATTAGTAGTGATCAAGGTAGCAATAGAACTTAATCTTAGACTAATAATGACCCTAATTGTCACAAATAAACACTTAAATGGGCAACGGCGCCAAATTGAAACACATTTTTTGTGTGGGTGGTGACTGAATGATGTATGGAATGATGACTTATGAATGAATGGATGGCAGGGTGTTTCAATTCCCCTTATGCAGTTGTAGTATAAGAGGTGTCAATCCAATCTGAGTGTTTGTGAACAATCAAGATGTGCATATGAGTCTAAGTCAAGCCAGATGTAAAGGTTGTTTGTCACTAACAATCCTATGATGAAATGGAAAGTGCAGAAAGTAAAACTACAAGAACTAGGAGCTAAATGCAAATGGAACAGAATGATTATGACAAACAGAAATAGAAACTATGGAAATGCAAGTATTGAACTAATGCAAGGTAAGTAATGAACAAGATACTAAATGAATGCAACAGAAATGCAACTAGGATGAAACAGGACAAACACAAATCATAAACACAAGTTCTGGGTTGGAACTCGAGCAAGCACTCGATCGAGTGCTGATCGAGTGCAGGGTCGAGCTGGACAAATACGCAAAACAGAGCAACACAAGAAAAACAGAGCAATACCAAAACGAATCAAACAACGATCAAACAACATGATTTAAGCTAAGAAATCAATAAACAAGGAAGGTCTTGAGGAGGGATTCATGGGCTGGACTATGATTGAGGTCATCTAACTTGGTCAACAAATCTCAAACAACTTGAGCTAATCTCTAGACATATATTTCTAAGACATGTTTAATCCACTCTCATGGCAAGAAACAATCAAACTCATGCATCTCTAGACTTGTTCTCACAAAGTAAAGAATCTACACAAGCAGGCATTAAGCAATATGTCAAAAATCAAACAAGACTTCTAATCTCTTAGCAAGCCTAATGATAATCTCTAGATCTAGCCTTATCTATGCTCCTTAGACATTGGTGTGATGCTAAGAGGCTTGAAATCAGATCCTACCCTCTCAGATATAGGATCAGCATTAAGAACATCTAGCCTAGAAGAGATCTACAACAATCAAGCTTGACCAAATCAAACAAACCTCAAACACAACCCAGCCTAACCCATCCTCAAGATCCTAAGCAACTACTCACAAGCATACATGATGAACATCAAAATCATAAACCCAGAAAATACTGAAACTTGCATCATTAGAAAGATAAATCAAAGATCTACAATATTGAAGAAAGAACCAAACTCAAATTCTCAATATTAAGAAAGTTATGAAACCAACAATATTGAAGAATTTAGTCTTTTTCTCCTTTTAAAAGAAGTACAAGATCTAAGAAAATAAAAGTGCAAAAGGAATAATTCTAAAAAAGGTAAAAACTAGGTTTTTGACTCTCTAAAAAGCTGGACTCTTTTGGTGGCTGCAGGTACAAGCCCTTATATAGAAAAAGTAGTGGAAGCCCTAAAAACGCTAAAAGACAAAATAGCCAGGCGGCTCGACCAACTCGACCTGGTGCTCGGTCGAGTGACCGGTCGAGTTGGCTCCTCTTGTGCTCCTCCCACTCGGTCGAGTCCCTCTCAGCACACGGTCGAGTGTCTGGTCGAGTGGGCAGTCGAGTTGGACTCCGGACCTTGGTTCTTCAGCCTTAGCTCTCTTGCTTTCTCCTCATGATTGCTTCACTTCTCCTCAGCATTGCTTCCATGCTCCTTAAGCTCCAAAATCACCTGTTTATGCATGAAAAGATGCAAATGCAATGCAACTAAACTCTAATGCAAGAACAGTCCTAAAGCTATGCAATAATGGTCAAAATGGATAGCAAAAGATGCAAAAGATGTGAATATATTAAGGGAAAACAGGGTAAAATATATGAACATCAGTGACACTTAGCTTCAGCGGATTGAGTGACAGAGTGGAGTTTGCAAGACTATGACGTTGGTCGAGTCGGACCAAATCGACTCGAGGGAGATGAGTCCGGCGATCGAGTGGTCTTGTACTGGCTCGAGTGGGTGAGTGGAGTAGACGCGGCTCGAGGGGGATGGGAGATCGAATCAATGAGTGATGCTTTCACTTTTCCTTTTCTGCTGCCCATATTCCCTTCTACAGATTCCTGACCACTAGAAAACTAAAAACGAAAACTGAAAACACAAAGATCCTAAAGAATATTTACAGTGATATCTTTGGGACTTCCTCCCAAGTGATCTTGTTTAAAGTCTCTGAGCTTGACTTTGCATACTCCTTATGCTTTGGAAGGGTCATAGAGAGGCTTTGGAGACCCCTCTAGAATGTTTGGTCTAGCTAGATACTCTTTAACATTCTGCCCAGGTTCAATAAGAAAAGATCTTCTCTTCTTCATTATCCCCAACCTCTGTCTTGCTTTTCTTGGAGAAGAAATTTTAACTTTACTCTGGAGCTGCATGATTGGCCCTCTCATCTCCTCCAACATGCTTGTTAACTCTGTCACTGTATCCCTTAGAATCTTGGTTGTTTGGAGTTCAGACAAACTTTCAAGTACGAGAGGACTTGTCTCTTGCGGATGGTGATCAGGAAGATGGTGTCGACTCTTAGGAAGGGTAACGATTGCACTCGAGTTGGAGAATGGTTGAGTGACACTTTGAATTTTCTCTTTGGTTACCAAAACCTCTGTTTCTGTCTCCTTCACACCCTCAAAGATGTCAAACCCAGCTTTCTGATCTTTCTCTTCAATCACGAAGGTCTGTCCATCAATAGTTGGTTTCTTCTTAGAATCCTTTATATCAAACTTCATCTTGAAGTTTTTACCCAGATTGAGATCAATCATCCCCTTCTTGACATCAATGAATGCTCCAGCTGTAGCAAAGAAAGGTCTTTCCAGGATTAGTGGATATTTAGGCTCTTCATCCATTTACAGCACCACAAATCAGTAGGAATCTTAGCTTGTCCAATTTTGGTGGGCAGGTTCTATAGTAAACCATGAGACAATCTAGTAGTCCTATCATCCAATATTAAGCGGAGGTTGCATGACTTGTATTTGTTGAATCCTAGCCTNGGCCCTCTCATCTCCTCCAACATGCTTGTTAACTCTGTCACTGTATCCCTTAGAATCTTGGTTGTTTGGAGTTCAGACAAACTTTCAAGTACGAGAGGACTTGTCTCTTGCGGATGGTGATCAGGAAGATGGTGTCGACTCTTAGGAAGGGTAACGATTGCACTCGAGTTGGAGAATGGTTGAGTGACACTTTGAATTTTCTCTTTGGTTACCAAAACCTCTGTTTCTGTCTCCTTCACACCCTCAAAGATGTCAAACCCAGCTTTCTGATCTTTCTCTTCAATCACGAAGGTCTGTCCATCAATAGTTGGTTTCTTCTTAGAATCCTTTATATCAAACTTCATCTTGAAGTTTTTACCCAGATTGAGATCAATCATCCCCTTCTTGACATCAATGAATGCTCCAGCTGTAGCAAAGAAAGGTCTTTCCAGGATTAGTGGATATTTAGGCTCTTCATCCATTTACAGCACCACAAATCAGTAGGAATCTTAGCTTGTCCAATTTTGGTGGGCAGGTTCTATAGTAAACCATGAGACAATCTAGTAGTCCTATCATCCAATATTAAGCGGAGGTTGCATGACTTGTATTTGTTGAATCCTAGCCTCTGAGCTACAGAGAGTGGCATGAGGCCTACTGAAGCACCGAGGTCACATAGGCACTTTTTGAAGGCCAATGGGCCTAGAGAGCAAGGCAAGGTGAAAGAACCAGGGTCTTCTAGCTTCTTTGGGATAATCATCTTCTGAATAACAGCCTTGCATTCATGAATAACCCCACCTATGACATGTACTACCCTCTCATCTTCTAGAGCCTTAGCTTGAGCTTCTTTAGCTATCTCCTCCTTCTCTTTGGTCCTTTATGTTACCAAATCAGTTAAAAACTTTTGATATTGAGGCACAAGTGCAAATGCATCAAGCAAAGGCATCCTAAGTTCAATCTCCATGACTTGTTTTTCGAACATAGCTTTATACTTCTCAGTAAGCTGCTTCTTAAACCTCACTGAAAATGGTAGAGGTGGCTTGTGTGGTGGAGGAATGAATCTCACAGGTTTATCTTTGGGAGCCGCGGGCTCTTTAGTAGCTTGAGGATCAGATTGCTTGACTGACTCAATTGGATCATTGAGCACCTCGACGGGATCCTTTATCTGAACTTCATCTTGAAGAAAATCCTCCCCATCTAAACTCTCATTGTCCTCAGTGAGTCGTACATCTACAACTTGGGTGGTGATGGCATGGATAGTAGCATAGTCCTTGGGGTTTTGAATTGCTTTTCCAGTTAGTTGGCCAGGTGTTGGGGAAGAAGTAGAAGCACTCTTGCCTTCCATATACTTTATCTTGGAGTTAAGAGCTTCAAACTTGACATTCAGATCATTGTATGAACACTCCATGCGCTGACTGAGTTCAGCAAGCTTCTTGGCAGTTTCCAGAGAACCGCTAGCTTGACCCTGAAGAAGTTGTTGCATCATTTGTTTCATTTCTTGATCAGGAGCTAGAGTAGACTGAACTGGTTGAGGGTGGAATCCTGGCGGTGGTCCTGAGGGAGCCTGATAACCTTGTTGGAATTGTTGTTTAGGCACGAATCCTTGATTGTAAGGCACAAAAGGTTTTTGTTGACCTTGTTGTTGCTGTGAGGAGGGTACACTTGATCTTGGGGATTTGCAACGTTGGTGCTCCTATAACACAAATTTGGGTTCGTCTTATAGGGGTTGTAACCGTTGTTGTATCCACCTTGATTCTGGACATAGCGGATCTCTTCAGATTGATTACCCTCCCCATCTTGAACTTGGAAATGGTCATCCTCAGATACGAAGTGGATGGTCTTCTGCTGACTTAGTAAGAGGCGATCAAGCTTTTCGTTGACAGTCTTGAGGTCCCTCTTGTAGTTCTCCTCGGAGCCAGCATCTCCTCTAACTGTGTGATCATAGTCGTAATGGTAGTTGCCATCAGACTGGGCGAGATTTTTGACTAGCTGCCATCCTTCATCAACGTCTTTGTTCAGGAAGTTACCGTTAGAAGCAGTGTCAAGCAGCATGCGGATTTTCGGAAGTACGCCACGGTAGAGAGTGCTCAGCAGTGACTCGTTGCTGAATCCATGGTTTGGGCATTGGCTATGATAACTCTTGAAACGCTCCCAGGCTTCGCAGAATAATTATGAGTTTTTCTGAGTGAAGCTGGAGATTTCATTCCTGAGACGTGCTGCTCTGGAGTTAGAGAAGAACTTGGCCAAGAAGGCTTTCTTGCAGTCGTCCCAAGTGGTGATGGATCCCTTGGGAATATTTTTCTCCCATTGATGAGCTTTGTCTCCTAGGGAGAATGGGAAGAGTCGCAACTTGTAACCATCCTCACTTACTCCATTGATCTTGGTGAGACTGCAAAGATGGTCGAACTCATCCAGGTGATCGAGTGGATCCTCTATAGGCAACCCGTGAAACTTGTTCCTTTGGATAATGGAGATCAGATCACTTTTGATCTCAAAGTTGTTGTTCTTCGAGACCACTTTTGATCTCGAAGTTGTTGTTCTGCACAGCAGGAGGGATGATTCCAGCACATTGAGTATGAGTGTTGGGTGCATCTCCATCACCAATGTATCGCGGTCGCGGATCAGGTCCGTTAGGTTGTTCCATAGTGACTGGTGTGGGATTATCGACGAGAAGACGAGCTGGTCGTTGTCTTTGTAACCGATTTATGTCGTCAATGGCAGGAAGGAGATTTTGATGTCCTCTTGATCTGGTGTGCATGCAAGGTTGCAATCAACAAGTACCTGATATGCAAAACAAACAAGCAGACAACCAAAGCAAGTTAGTACTCAGAATGATAAGTGTAACAGAACTTAATCTTGCAAATGTTGAAATCTCAAATGTAGCAAAACGAATCCCAAATGGCAACGGCGCCAAATTGATACTAAGATTTTTTTGTGTCTATCCTAGCAGGTTTAATTAACCTTACGCAGTTGTAATACATAAGGTGTCAATCCAGTTGGGAATCTTTACTATCACTCAAGATGCAATCAAGAAGTCACAAGTTAAGCCAATTCAAAAAGAGTGTTTTTCTAACAATCCTAGAATGATCAAAATGCAAAACGGAAATGTGTTCTAGAACTAGAAACGAGAATGTATGACAAGCGAAAATGAATGAAAACAGAAACGAGTCTAAGCATGAACTAAACAATAAGAATCGAAAAAAATCTCGGGAATGTAATATCAATCAAAAAGATAGAAGTCCTAAGGATGGGGTAATCGATGTCGGTGGAGTATCCTAGTCTACAGAGTGTTTAACATGCCACAAGCAAACTATCCCTAAACAATGAACATCACAACTTAGCTAATCCAATCTCTTGACAGAAGCTACTCAGACTCAACCACTTCCAAACCTAGCTCTCGCTAGAGAAACATGATCAAGCATGGCATGACAAACAAGTTCATTCACGTCAACAAACGTCCTAGACAACTAATCTCTTAGGCTAGGAACGTAAGTCTCTGGCACTAGTTGGTCAGACATTTCATCGAACACCTTTTGGGTGCGGAAATGTCTAAGACCTAGTTCCAATTGATCAGAGAAAAACTAGTAATTCTAACACTAATCGAGAAGGGAATCATACAGATCAAAGCTTAAACACGCTACATCCTAAGATCCTCCACCTAGTCTATCCTATCCCCAAGAACTTTAACACTACTCAGATCCGGAAATCATCACCAAGGATACTAATCCAGAAAACATTGAACAAAGCATAGTAGATAGATAGAAATGAGAAGAACAACTTTGTAGAAGAAATTCGATGCAATAACTCAATAAAATCAAAGCTATCTAGATTACAAAGTCTGAGAACGTTTTTGGAGGCTAGGTAAAACCTTAAGAACAAAATGAGATAAAAGATAAGGTGTCCCAAACCAAGACTTAACAAAATGTATATATAGTAAAAACATGTGAACCCATAAAACTTAAAACGACAAGATAGAGCGGCGTTTCGAGAATCTCCTGAAGCGTGTGAAACCAAACGTCTTTCTTCCTGACATGTGCGGTCGAGTCGCGTGTCGTCTCTCCCTGGGGTGCGGTCGAGTGGAACGGGTCGAGGTCATACGACTCGAGGTGGGTCGAGTGGAGGTGATACGACTCGAGCTGGGTCGAGTGGAGGTGATGCGACTCGAGCTGGATCGAGTGGAGGTGATGCAAATCGAGCTGGGTGTATACGCATCCACTAAAACGATGATAACTCTTGAACCACACCTCCGATTGGTTTGAAATAAATGGCGTTGGAAATATGACTCAATTCCCTACAATTTGGATTAAGACGTTGAAAGCTAAATCCCAATCGAGTGGAATGGCTCGAACGGGTTGGCTCGATCGAGATTGGTTTTGGCTCGAGCTGGGTGTATATGCATTCACTAAAACGATGATAACTCTTGAACCAAACCTCCGATTGGATTGAAATAAACGGCGTTGGAAAGATGACTTCATGACCTACAACTTTGATGAAGACGTCGAAGGCTAAATCTCACTCGATTGGAACGGCTCGAACGGGGTGGCTCGATCGAGCGGATGAGACTGGCTCGAGAGAGGGGCTCGATCGGGGTTGTGAGATTGGCTTGAGAGACGGTTCTGGGAGTTTTGTGCAGCAGATGGGTCGAGTGATGCGTTCCCGACGTCTCCTTGATACCTGAAATACTCTGAAATGCACAATTTATGCAAGGATGATGCAAGAACTACCTAGACATGCAAAGTGTATAAAAGGACTAGAAAATGATGCAAAACAATGAGTTATCATAGCTAAATGCATGATAAATATATGCTAGGGAGAGACAAAATATAGACATCTCAAGTGTTTTGTCTCATTCGACGAGTTTAGCCGTTTCTGAGAGAAAAGAAGAGAGGGAAAATAGTTCTAAGTGTTCTTGGTGAGATTTTGGGAGTTTGAGGTTGTTCCTGTGGAGATCTGTAGCTGGGATCATTGTAGGAGTCTCCTGGAAGTGTTTTCTTGCTTGTTTGAGGTTCAGATTCGTCTTGGCAAAGGTAAAAAGTCGAGAGCAAACAATGCGAAAGTGCATCGACCGATGGAAGTGCGAGGACGGCGCATAAAACCTAGGGTTTTCGTGCTATGTCGAGCATGCGTTGGTCGATGCAGTGTGCATGTCGATCGATGCAAGTGTAACTTGCATCGGTCGATGGAAGCTTATGTCGGTCGATGCAACCCCAACTGGTGTCGGTCGATGCTTGCTTGGTGTCGGTCGATGCAGAGTCCTGGTTTGTTATTGTTGAATGTTGATTGTTGGTTGATGGTTAAAGATGTCTCTATTGCTTGTGTGTATAGCCCAATAGATGGGAGGAATGCCTTACTGAGTGTTTATAAAATACTCTTGCATTGCAATTTGTGTTTGTGGTGCAGGTAAAGGCAAAGTGTGATCGTGGAATCAAAGCGATGAAGAGTAGGATGTTCTAGTGGCTCGATTGGTTGTTGTATGGCTTCTGTTAGATTGCTAGAGTTGAGTCCTAGAATGTTGTTAGAATTGCTGGTTTGCTGCTTTACGTTGATTGGAGCACTAGTTTTATTGTTTTGAAATTAATACTGTTGTTTGATATTGGTTATTGGTTATTTATTGGTATTATTTATTTCCGCTGTTTGGTGTGGTTGTGGTTAGGGCTAGTGGGTATGGACCACAAGCTTAGATTATTACTATTTATATTTATTATTATTATTATTATTTATTATTTATTAACAAAAAAAAAAGTAGAATCATTTCAAGTAGTCATCGAAGATCCAGCCAAATCCCGCTTCTTTCATGTCTTCACGCCATGCTGCGTCAGTGAAGCATTGGATTGTATCCAGTCGATAAGAAGAATTTTCCTGGATTTGGGTTGAAAGTTTGGGTGTGGGCGGTTGTTCCTGAGCTGAAAACCATTCTTTTGCGTTGATGATAGCTGAGGTTAGTACTTCTACAGTAAAGGTTCGTCGGTTTTCAAAGATTTTTTTGTTTCGGGAGATCCAAAGCATCCACATCAGCCAGAGAGCAAGGGAGCCCTTTCCAATACCCGTGGGTGGGAGGTATATTAGCTTGTCGGCGATCTTAACTCCACAGGACAGGTCAGTAATTAGCGATGTATGAATGGACTGGTTAAAAAGACTGTTTAAAAGATTATTATGTTTTAAACTTTAGGATATTTTAAACTCTGTTATCCTTGTATTTGGTTTGATTTAGATAATTGATATCAAATGTTTGTAAAAGAAACAAAAAAAAAATGTCACAATCTATTTAATGTTGGAAACATTTGAACACATGACAAGATTTATTTATTTAATTATACTAACGAACCACTTTATATGTGTTTGTACTAATATTGGGTACATCGAACCTTTTTTTATTAATAAAAAATCATAAAACATACAAGACACAAAAAAAAAAGTTGTTCACTAGAAGAACAAGTGGCTAGTAAGGGAAAATGGTTTTGACGATGTCGATAGGGATAGATAAAAAAGAATTATTGCCATAGCCGTCGGGGTGATTATAGCCTTGCTAGGTTTATGTTATTTAAGTTAGAATCTATGATGGATTAAAAGTAATTCGATTTTTTTCTTCTTTAATCATTTAGTTCTCATAAAAATAAATTATTTTCTTGAACAATATTCTATTTTATATACAAGATGATAAAAATATGTAGAAAAACAAGATATATGTATATTAAAATAAACCTACAAGTGATTTGAATACATTGTAACAATGCAATATAAGACCATCTCTAGTAGTTTTTCCTATTTTTTTCCTCTATAATAGGAGATCTTTATAATAGAGATGAGTTTTTCTTTAATAGTTTTCCCTATTTTTTCCTCTAAAAAATAATATTTCAAATAGATACTATTTTTATTTTTCAATTAACACTTTTTATTTATAAAAATTAAAAACTAACCCATTTTACTTTAAATTTTGTATTATTCAGAAAAAAAAATTGTAACTCTTTCATAAAATTATTATTTTTATTTAAATTAAGCATTTATTATTATAAAGAGCATCACATCATACAAAAATTATAAAATATACTAGATTTTTAAAGAGCATTATGGAATGAATGAAAAATAAATTTTATTATTTATATAAATTATCTTTTGCAAAAATGGTAGTCTCAATATTTTAGAATAAATATTTCTACTTAAATTTATATTATTAGTTCTTAAAAATACTTATTTTATTTATTTTGGTAATAAATAAAAGAAGTTAAAGTCATAAATAAAAGAAGTTAAAGATTAAAAGTACTACTTTGCAAATAAAATAGTTCACCTCTTTTTATAGAGGAAAAAATAGAATTCCCCTATAAATAGAGGAAAAAATAGCAATCTCTATTATAGAAATAAAAATAGAGATGGATTGCAGCAAAAATTACTCTATAATAGAGTTTAGAGGTAAAAATAGATGAACATTGGAGATGCTCTAACATATGTTTTCACCATTACATCACTGATTTTGGTGTATTTTATTATTTATTTTAATTAGATTCATATATCTATATATATATATATTAAATTCTCTTAGATACATATATAAATTACTTTTTTATCATTATAAGTTTTGAGGAAATTCTTTGACAGTTGTTACAATCTATTTAATATTAGATATACTTAAACTTATGTTGTGACTAAATTAGTTTAATTAGATATACTTAAACTTATGTTGTGACTAAATTAGTTTATGACATACATATATCACAATCTATTTAATATTGGATATATTAGACACACATCTTATGATCTGATTAATATCAAAGTTGGGGATCAAATTTGATTATAAAATACCACTTTTATATGTTGCTATGAGTACTTCCAACATTTGGATAATAATAAGATATTCATAAAACACACAAAATACATAAAGAATTGTCAGTGAGAACAAGAACAAGTAACGGAAAATGGAGTTGCTGGTGTTATTTGGGATAGGCACCGCTGGCGGGGTTGTTATAGGCTTGGTGGCTTTCGCCATATGGTTCATCTGTAAAACTTAAATCTTATAACAAAGTCGTAATACCTAATTGATGATGTGTTCAGTATAATCAATTTCTATTTTTCTTTAATAATTAGTTTTCAAGAAAGAGAAGCGATAAATAAAACATGAGATACTTTGATGATATTTGTAAAGTACTTAAGATTGGTTCAAATTTGTTTTTGATTTGACATTTAACTCTTTAATTATAATATATTGGAATTATTAATATTATATTTGAAAGATACCATTAGACTATTAGAGTATCTCAACTAATGTGGATGCTCTGAGAATTTGTATTTCTTTGAATAAGACATATTACAAAATATAAGCAATAAGCATATGTATTGACAAAGGGTCTCAACGCCACACGATTTAGTGATGTTGAGAGACAAAAATTTTGGTATTTGGTGTCTTTGTGAAAATGACTCGATCGAGTAGGAGTGCATTGCAAATGATATCTACAAGAAAGTTGTGAATTCTTGTACGAGTGGGAGGGCATTGCATATGATATCACATGATGATGACATATGTTGTGAATATATATTAGACATAGTCAAGCTTTATTTAACTTTAAATACCATTTTACTAAGGATACAATACGTCACATAATATAATAAGATCATGAACATATAAACTAGTGCTACACAAGACACAAAAAAATCGTTAATGAGAAGAACAAATTAAGCAAAAAGGAATATTGCTATTGCGTTAGCGATAGGCATCGCTGGGTGGGTGATGAACTGATGATAACCTTGGTGGCCTTTGGGGTATTGTACCTGCTCAAAAAGCTATAATATCATTTCGTAATAATCGTAATATTTGGGATGAGTTAAACATAATCAGTTTAATCATGAAGACATAGCTGACGAGCCATAGTATTTCTTGAAAAAGAGCTTTTATAAATTATGTATGATAAAAATTTATATAAAGAAAAAATTATGTATGTATGATTATATTATATTGCTACGATGGTTTGAGATGTGTTTGGATAATGGATAGAAGTGAACTCACCAATTTGTATGTATTATATTGCGTAACTTTCTTTACTATGTTTTCACCCATGTTTTAAAAATCTAGGCATACCACCGATTACGCCCCGTAAAATCGCTAGGCTCATCATCTCCGCCTCGATTAATGACTAATCTCCGTCTACCATCAATTATCTGATTATGTCTGTCTAATTTGATTATAATCAATCTAATCCAATTACTTTCCGTTTAATTTTGTGTATACCGATTATTTTTGGAACTAAATATAAATCAAACATATATATTTCTGTTATTTAGACATTCAAATTAAAAATTTACGATGTTTTACAATAACTAATGTATAAAATTTTAATGAAAATAATAATTTTAAAGACAATACTATAGTTTTATACTAGATAATATCATGCGCAAATGCGCGGATTGTTGTATAATAGAATATATAAATTAATTTAAATTTATTTGATAATCATATAAAAAACTTAACAAATTAATTTAAATGTCATTAACATTTTTACACTTTCATTTATTTAAATCATACATTATCAAAATATATAACTTATTTAAATATAATTATACATATCTCTTAAAGTTATTTATTTTTTTATTGTTCAATTTTGATAATAATATTAGTATTTTTAAGCATTTGAGGTAATAAAATATTATTAATAATAAAAACAAAATTTTACTATGTGAAATACATATTTAAAAGCTAAACTATTTTGAAAGTAAAAGATACATATTTCCTATAAAATCATATGAAGTGCATTCAAAGTTTTAAAATACTATTCCCAAAGATTTTTTTTTAAAAAAACTTTTTTTATATTCCCCTTAGTTGAAGATATATTGCTAGGTTTAGTTATAATTTTTAATTCTTGTAATAAAAAGCTAGATAGAAAATAAAAAATCAATTTGTTTTTTATATATAGAAAAATATTTAAAGTACATATTAGAATTAAATTAAAAAATAGTGATTTTTTATATCATTATATGTTGAATCACAAACTGAATATGATGATTATTATTCTAAAATAAATGTATTACAATTTTGTTGGATGTAAGTGAGAGTTAAGAAAAATTGATTTGATAATTATATCACAATTTTTTTTATTCCCCTTAGTTTAGCTTAGTTTCAATTTTTCATCCTTGTAGTAAAAGCTAGAAAGAAAATAAATATCAAATTGCTTTTTTATATAGCAAAATCCTTAAAGTGCATATTTGAATTAAATTTAAAAATAATGACTTTTATATAATTATATGTTGAATCACAGACTAAATATAATGATGAGTATTCTAAAATATATTTATTACAATTTTGTTGGAGGTAAGAGAGAGGTAAAAAAAAATTGATTTGATAATTATATTACAAAAATTTCCTTCATGAGAACATTTCAACTTTTAAGAATAAAATAAATATACATGAATTTGTAAGAACTAATCAAACATCTAAAGTAAAGAATTAAGATGTTTTCTTTAGCTTGATTCCGTTTTTATGAGATGGTTATAACCAAAATATTATTATGGTCATCAAAAATTTACTATACATATTAGAATACATATATATATATATAGAAAATAATATAAGAAAACAAAGAAGAAAAGGAGAAGTGCTTAAAACAAAGAAAGAATAAAATTAAAAACAATGTAAAATATATAATAACAAAAATATAATCAGACTCTTATTTGGGTTTGCAAGAACATTATAAAAAAAACAAAGAAAATATTTAGGATTTGGGATATGGTGGAAGAGGATGTGCGAATGGTTATTTATAGGATAAAAAGTGATGGAAGTTACATTTCTAAAATAATTATATTAGAAAAGTTAAAATTACAATTAATAGTGTGTTCAAATGAAAATGAATGGAGGAGAAAAAGTCAATTCACAATTTATATAATTTCAGTTATAATTTAGTAATAAAGAATGAATTTAAAGTATGCATTAATGTATATAATAAAATGTGCTATTTTATTAAAAATAAATTTAAAATTTTTAAAACTAAATATCAAATGTACCAATAAGGAGAGAATGAAATCTTAGAGGGGGTATTGAGTTTAACATTCTAAAGGATTTTAGAGTATTCTTAAAATCTTTTGTTATTCAATTGAGAATTTTTAAAAATCTTCTTAAATCCTATGTTATTCAACTTAAGATTTATGTAAAATCCTTTAAAATAATATAGAATCTCTTGTTATTCAATCAGTAATTTTAAAAACCTACTTGAAATCTCTTGTTATTTAATTTATCACAACTTTTTTAAAACGTGCTATTTTAGATGATTTTAAGAGACTTTCTTTTGTTTTTTAGTTGAAAAGTATGACAATCAAAATCATACCTGTATAGGTGGAATTTTGAAAGATTTCAGAGAAAAAAAAAAAGACTGAAGATCTTGAAGCCAAAAACCGCCGCCAATCATCAACCACCTTCTCCACCAGTCTCAGCTTGAGCCGTCAAGATTTTTGGGTTTGCCACAGTATCACCAGAGACAGAATAAAGGGATAATGAATTCTATTGGTTTGGATCAGTTTCTGGGTTTAAGTTTTACATAAACTGAGGACATAGCTCCAACTACTGATCTGATTTTCTTTTGGTATTGTGTTGTAAAATATTATAAAATCACTCAAAGTTTAATAGTCAAATCTCATAAAATCACATTTCATTTTCTTTTCTTAAAATAGAAAAACTCTAAAACACAATCAAATCTCCTAAAAACTTACTAAATTTTTCAAAATTCTAAAATATTAAAATCCTACCAAATCCTTAAAACATCAAGTTGAATATCCCCCTCTTACTTTTATATATATGATTTTTCTTTTAACATAAACAGAATTGTACATATATTTACTACAATATATTTTAATTTTATTATTAGTTTAATAAAATAACTCTAAAACTAGTCCCCGATTATTTCCCGTTTAATCTCTGATTTTTTTGCTCGGCGCTAGGCCTACCCAACCGTCCGACTAACACCTAGCGGTTTTCACTACTCAGTTACATAATACTGTATACATATCATTTGTTTTCTCGTATAAGACAGTGACCGAAAACAAACCGGTAAAAACCGACCAAAAGCCAATTGGCCAAAACTAGAAGCCGTTAATTACTGGCGTTTCCGCTCAGCCGTAGGAGGTAATTGTCAGATAGTCCTGTCGGAAGTTTACGGCCAGTCTTCGTTTCAAATTGAGACTGTTATAACAAAACTGTAGTGCCCTGTTGGTTATATAATTTTTGGATTAATGAAAGCTTAGCAAATTGAGACTGTTATAACAAAATATGATATCAAATATAGTAATTTTTGTATATCATATTTATATTGAAAAACATTTATATATTAGTTTTTTTCTTGCTTAAATGTGATTAATTTTTATTATGTTGTTTTGCCTGACTTGATTTTTGGGGCACAAGATTCCTTAAAAGAGACAAATCACATTGTAAGATGATAACTGAATGTGTATTTTGTTAAAACAAAGATGCCATACATATATTAATCAAAGTCAAACAACCTAAAAGTTGACTCTCAACAATAAGTGTAATAGGCCTATGAGGCTAGGATGTATAATATGATCCTCTCACAGCTTCTTTAGTCTAATATCTGGCATTCACATGTTTATTGTTACCTACGATTCAGATAAAAATAAATATATGTTTTCACTAAATAATTGGTGCTAAATTGTGATTTAATAGAAATTTAACCAATGCATCTGTTATTATTTGTAAGGTGAAAAAAATGCTTTTACTTTTTGAAGCAACAATTGTTCTTCTATTTCACACAATAGCCATTTATCTCTTCACTCTCAGCCATTAATCAAATATATATGATGCATAATTATTATCCTTACTTATATATATATAATAATAAAAAAAAACAAATTTCTAGCTGTATATTAGACTACTCATACTGATATAATGTACTCATTTATAAATATATTTGGACCACACCTACACATTTTTCTTGTCATGGACCACTCATTATTTAGTTGGCATTTATAACTTTATACATACATAATACAGAGTTTGAATCTAAATAAGGTAGACCGACAACACTTACAACTCTCTAACTTACATATTAGTTACTTTCGATCACCCAACTAATTAGTCGATAATTAATTAATTATTCACTAAATATATGAATATTGTTACATCAATTTTGTGTGGACAAAAGTTACAAAATATGATTTTTCTTTAGTTCAATTTCACCAAATGGATTCCAAAAACAATACCAAAACTATTGATTAATTAAGTTTTTAATGAATTTTCGTGTGTAATGAACATGAAGGTATTATTTTAGTTTGGAACGGAATAACAAAGATACAATTTTCTCGACCGGATTCAACCGGTCAAAACAAATAAACCAAAATACACAAACATACAGATAACTTTTTTATAAACACTCTCGTACAAAATACTTGCCAAATAATTTGTTCATTTTCGTTTCAACGCAAAGAACAACATGAGTTTCTCACGGTAGCTAGATTCAATCTTCTCAGTAAGTCCAACAAGTTTTTCAGTGAGACGGTCGAAAAAAACATCGAGGATATGGTCACCAAAATGGTTGATGAAGAGAGATCCCATTGTTGCCTTTATGCAAATCATCCATTGCCTCACATCCTCCACGTTCACTGCCCGTTTGAGCCAGGCTGCAGGGTTCATCAGTTCCATAGATTCCACTGTGAAGCATCCATTTGTCTCTACCAAGAATGTTACCTCCTCAGGTGATGCCGAGTAGATAGGTATGTTGAAGGTATCGGCTTGCTCTTCCGTGATCAAACCCTACATGTGGCAATTTCACCACACTCAACAAACACATAAACAAAAATAAACAAGAGATTTATATATATACGTTATAACCTATGAGTCATTGTTTCTTTTATATTACCTGGGATTGCATCTGAATGAGAACTTCAGCCATAGACGTATACATGACACTATCGGCAAGATTGGAGAATGGCATTCCTTTAGGAATCCCACACATTCCAACAACTAAAAGACCACCACTCACTAGTTCTTTAGCCCTAACTTCGAGAAACTTCCCCATGTCCCGACCAAACTGCCTTTCATAAGCCTTCACCACTTCCTTGGCCGCATTTGAGTAGTGAACCTTCCCTTTATTCCACGCCTTGGACCTTTTGTCCAACACTTCCTTTGGAACACTCGAAAGCCAGTGTGTGGCCCCAACCGTCACTACGATATGGACGGAGGAACGAGGAATAACACGGCCGTAGAACGAACCCGGGACACCGACCGCGAGGTAGCTCGTGTCTTGAGGGAGAGAAGTGAAGAGAGTGTTGAAGTCGTTTTCAGGGAGGTCGTTGAAGTAGACAAGAAACTCTGGTTTTGAGGAGTTTGATTTTCTTAAGCTGGTTTCAACGGATTTGATTATGTCGTCAACGAGAAAGAATGTGTTTGGTCCAGTTGCACAACCAAGATCGGCTATTCGGAACGTGTTGGAGCCAGAGATTAGGGTTTTTGCATCGAGTTTCTCTAATATCAGTTTGTCTATCGTCTCTTTCAACAAACTTGTTGTTTTTCTCTGTCCACACCAAAAGAATTTCAAAGATTATGGTAATTTCATGCTTAAATATCGTATTTAAAGATGTGCTACTCCTATTGAAAATTTTTAAAAGAGACTGAAATAATGAAATACAAAATTTCGCTGCACTAAATCTAAATGAGATGAGATCCAAAACCAATAAACACACCATCGTACAAAATAAATTAAAATGATGCTTTAAAAAAAAAACAGTATGTTATACTCAAACCTAGATTTAGTAAAACTGAAATACAGTAATGCCTTCTGTGCCTTCTAGATTTAAGTTTATGATTTAGCTTTTCTTGTGACAATGAAGCCGCTATATTTTTGCGTGGCTCGATGAGTTCTGAACATTTAAATAAAGTCAAATTATGTTCGTCCTCTGAAGTGATGGGGCTTCCAGTTGATCCGAATAGCCAGCCAACGTGTATTAAAAAATCGACTGATGATGATATTTTTAAACTCTCTTGTACTTTACCATGTCTAGAGAAGTAATTAAAGTAGATAGCCAAATAGTTAACTTATTACATCGTTAAAATAGTTAACGAAAATATATTTTATCTAACAACTTATCTAACATACCAATTCGTTGGATCAAATGTTACAAACCATACCAAAAATGCGAAGTTGTTATAAGGAATATGAAATGTAAAGAAGAAAAGAAAAAAAATATAAAAGATAAGAAACCAAAACAAAAAAAAAATGAAATAGACCTGCAAATGAGAATTCTTAGAGTAGCTGTTCGGACCATCTCCACCACTCATAGGAAGTGAGTTAAGAACAATCTCCACTTTCTCCATTATGATTTTGTGTTTTTACTCTCTATACTTTGGGTGTGTCGTCTATATATATAGGCCATGCATGCACTTATTAACACCTAGTGCTTAATATTACTATAGTATAGTCACTATAAACAATAATTGATAACCTCTTGAATTGAACTACAATAATATGCGTATAAAAGCAAGAAAATTTATACAAGAATATGCTATATTAGCCTGTCACATCCATTTTTGTTTTAGAACACAAGGAATAATATAAGCTATGATAGTAACATCATCATTTTATATTTTTGGATGAATAGAAAATTATAATTTTTAGTTATAAACTAAATCAATCAAATTTTTTCTTCAAATCAGTTAAAATGGTCAATTTCTGACAAATAAGAATATTATTATTGTAAGTTATAGACTATATATAGCTAGGCAGAATTGATGTCAAAAAAAAAAAAAAAAAAAAGCTAGGCAGAATCTTTACTGCCGTGGAAAAAATTTTTCGGTACAAATTTTATATATAGATGATTCTACTTTAAACCAATGGAATTTACAAAGCAATTTCATATTCAATGGACTAACTACTACATGTGTTTTTAAATAGAGCAGCTAATACTGAATTATCGGTGATTATATATTACAGTGGTCCTAATACGTAAGTACAAGACTACAATAAATATATTATTTTCTTTTAAAAAGTTATACTACTTGAACTAATCACATAGGTCTAGCGTGAGAAAACTACGTAATTGTAGGGGCATCAAATTAATTAATAAAATAAATCATAGTTAAACTACGATATATGCCCATTCGTCTCCAAAGGAGATGCTCTCTGTACTAATATCCAAGAATAAATCAAAAGGATGCTGAAATTTTATGATAATAAACTAAATCAGTTTGTTTTTTTATATCTCTATTAATGTGTCCTTCTTGATTCTTTCATATATTCATATAAACACTAGCTAAAAAAACATATAGTGGAAAATTGAATGATGAAATATATAGCAGGAAAAAACCAATCAGAGTCTTTGGAAAAATAATTATAAAACATTTCATAAGTTAATTAATTTTTAATTTCACTTTTCTTGCTAAAACTTTTATTACATTTCTATGAATGGGATGAGTTAATTCTCCCATTTTCAACGATCTGATTGACTGTAAAAAAAGCTAAGGAATTATTGATTAACTATATCTTTTGATAAACTATATCACCATAATACAGCAAAAAAAAAAAAAATGGTTATAGAAGTCTCCATTACTATCTCCAGTGATGCGGCTTCATCCATCTCTACAATATTTTTGAAAAAAAATAGCTTCCACATACTCTTTAAGTTTCTTTTTTGTATTTTTCCTTTAATATTTAAGAATTTGAATAATCCATATATATATATATATATATTTTTTTTAGGAATAATCAGTTTTAGATAAGGTACTCGTCTGGGCTTACTTGGGCCTGGGCTTTACGGTAGGAGAACTCTATATCTTCCTCTTCTTTTTTTTTTTTTTTCCCTTCATCTTCCACTAAAAACCTTAACAATGGTGAAAATTCTCACAGTGCTTCTTCAATCCTGCAATTTTCGCGTCTCCATTGAAACGAAAGAGGTACACTATGTTTCAATCTTCTTGCTAAGTCTTAGGTTTCGTTAAAGAAGAAGACTAACATGTAAAATTACAATCATATGACACAGCTATTTCTCTTAATCGAAACGATGGAGACTCCGAAATCAGATAGTTTATGTGATCGTTTAGTGACTGGGAACTCAGAAATTGATAACTGGATTCGGATCATCGAGTACTTTGCCAAATTCAAATCTGAGCTTTGGATGTTGCATGGTAATTTGATTTTTGTATCAGTTTCTTTGATTTTTTTAGAAATCCCAATTTCTCGGATAAAAGTAATGTTACTTGCAGATGTGTTTGAAATGGGTCCTAAGCTTCCAGATTATTTGGGTGAACACACCAATGAGATGGTAGCTTTCAGATGCTTGGCTTCTTTGTTTGATTGTTCTACTCCTGGACAAAGTAAAGACGTTGTTTCTGCTGATGCTAACTCAAAGGTCGAGTTTGATTCGTCTCAGAGCTGTGAATATGTTCTTCAATGTATCTTGGATGAGGTAGTTACAAACTAATTCCTTTTCTTGTGGTTTCTTTGATATACTCATATATTACTTAGATTGTTTGGGTTCTTCTTCGTTTTCTAGATACCTTTATCGGAACTGAAACCAGGTGCACCAGGACTATCCAAGTGGAATCTTCTTCCTTTTATCAAAAGCAAGCTTCTTTGTCTACCTAATTGCGCTTTGGAACTGGTACTATGGCTTACTTAAAGTCCTATTTCTGATGAGCTACTATAAGGTTTTTCTTATGTTTGTACATTTGTTTTTGTTTTTGATCAGATGCTTGAGCCATCATCCTGTGAGAAGGATACTGAAGTATTGCCTTGTAATGAGGAAGAGACATTGAGAAGTGGTGGCAAAGAGACTGAACGAGTTACTCCTCCAATGGTTGAACCAGATCTTATGGGGAGAACAGAAGGCGGACAATCGTTTTGTCGAGACCTTGGAGATGGTGCTGATGAGATTAGTAGATCCTATATGTTGCTCGAAAGAAGAAACGAGTTATTTCAAAACGAAAGCGATGGTCATTTGTCAAGTCCTGCGGAGAAAATATACAGATGCATACGATGCAAAGAAAGTGGGATGCTGTTGTTTTGTTCTAAAGATGGCTGCCAAGTTATGGTTCATCAGACATGTTTGAATTCGCCACCTGCTTACGATGATGCTGGAAACTTTTACTGTTCTCTCTGTGCTGTTACCTGTCCTTCAGCTGAGTATCTCCAATGGCAAGATGAAGTTGCTAAAGCAAGGAAGAAACTAGTTTCGTTTCTTAGACTAATGTCAGAGGTTAACAAGAAGAAATCTGTCGATGGAACCTGAAACGCTATGTAGGATAAAAGCCTTGTTTTTATAAATATTCTAAGATTGTCAACAAAGGGAAATTACATTTGCACTCAGTATCTCCTCTTTGTTACAACTTTCCGTGGTAAATATACAGACGAGAAAATTTCTAGTCACTGATAACGTTCTCTGTGATTATTAAACAGGAGTGATCTGCTCTGTAACAGAAGCTAAACCGTGCATTAACCTGACAATTTCAGTTGTGTCATCCAGGTAATACTTGGCCTTGCTAGGCTTTTGTCCGACAGTACAAGCAAAAACCTCTGCTCTTGGGGCAATCGAAGGGCCTTCAGTGGAACTGCATATCACCTCAAACATGTCTTCATCAGACCGGTCATCTCCAATACATAAAACGAACTCAGGAAGTGTTCCTCTTTCTTGCATCATCGAAAGCATTCTTCTTGCTATAAGTCCTTTGCTCACGCCCTACATTACAAAAACAAGAACAAAGAAGAGTCATGACGGTACAAGCTCAAACAAATGCCAAGGTATTCTGAGGGTCTGAATGGTGACACAAACCTGCGGCTTGACCTCAACGTAGTTCTGCCCTCGTTTGACTGTGACAGGTTCATTAGCAAGAACACTTTCAAGATGATCTAGAAGTTCCTTAGCTTGACATGAGCCGAAATCAGGGTCAGCATCCTCGTAGCTCCAAACAAGAGCGGTCTCTTTGTCTTCGATTGTTGATCCATCAGTTGTCTCGGTGTAGAGTTCCATCACAGGTTCTGCAATTTGCTTCCATGAACAATCTGCTGCTGCCACACAGTTCTCCCATTCTTCTGCCTTTCTCAGCCTGTGTAGTCGTCAGATAGATTCTAAGTTATAAGATTAAGGGTAATGCATGGAAATAAGAAGTTTCAGTTGATTACCTCAGAAAATAGCCATGCTCAGCAGCAATTCCAAGCTTCTCACAAGGACTAAACCAGTCCGACAATGTATCTCGGCTTTTAGCACTAACAATGAACACCAGATTGCCCTTGTCCCTACACAAGGTGTTCAATATGTCGATTGACTTTGATGATGGTCTTTTATCGATAGAGCCCTGTGGCATTAAAGTATCGTCATAGTCCAAAAGAATAGCCCGTGTCTTTGTCCTCTTATAAGCTGATACTATGTGTTCCATTGACAGCTTCCTGAAGCTTTGGTCTAGTGCCACAACTCTAAAGCTAAGACCAAACCCAATTCCCCAACACCTCCTTCGTCCATGCTCACCACAACTCCTCTCAAGATCTTGGAGGAAGCTATGAGCCCAATAGCCAACATCATGAGTGCTCACATACTTGTAATGTTTCTCATGTCTTAGCTGCTTCTCAGGTTCAGCCACTTCAAGGGCACTATCCATTGCATCAGCCACTGCATCAACATTCCAGGGATTAACACGAATGGCTCCGCTTAACGATGGCGAGCAACCAATGAACTCAGAAACCACCAGCATGCTCTTGTGATTATGATTATTCGGCTCCAGCTTTAGAATTTTGTCTAGCTTCTCATTTCCTTGACGGGAAACTATGTATTCGTAAGGTATAAGATTCATACCATCCCTAACCGCTGTCACCAAACAACACTCAGCAACTACATAATAAGCAACCCTTTCATAAAACTTCAACGGTGCATCTATCAACACTATAGGATCATACCCGGGTCTACCAAAGGTCTCATTAATCCGCTTAACAGTTGAATACGTCTCAGCTTGCATCTCTTTGACATCTTTCCCTTTCCCTCTTGCCGGGTTAGCTATCTGCACCAACACAACCTTCCCTTGCCATTCAGGATGTTGGATAAGCAGCTGCTCCATTGCCAAGAGCTTTAAAGTTATCCCTTTGAAAATGTCCATGTCATCCACACCAAGCAGCATTGTCCTGCCCATTTGACCATACCGCTCAATGAGCTCCCCAACTTTCCTTTCAGTCTCGGGTAGGCTCAGAACTGACTGAAGCTGACCCATATGAATTCCCACAGGCAGAATTTTTATACTCACAGTTCTACCATAATACTCAAGTCCAATGTATCCTCTCTTTGACTCATAAGTAAGACCGAGCATTCGACTACAACAAGACAAGAAATGCCTCGCGTAGTCAAAAGTATGGAACCCTATCAAATCCGAGTTAAGCAAAGCTCGAAGCAGCTCCTCACGAATAGGCAAAGTTTTGTAGATCTCAGAGGATGGAAACGGACTATGGAGGAAGAAACCGAGCTTGACCCTGTTAAACCTCTTCCTCAAGAATGTAGGCAAGACCATCAAATGGTAATCATGTATCCACACAAAATCATCCTCAGGATTTATCACCTCCATTATCCTGTCAGCAAAAATCTTGTTCACGGAGACATAAGCTTGCCACAAAGTCCTATCAAACCTACCTCCAAGGTCAGGAGAAAGTGGCAACATGTAATGAAACAAAGGCCAAAGCTGCTGCTTACAGAACCCATGGTAGTATCTAGTATACAAATCCAAAGGCAAAAACGTCGGCACACACTTGAAACTCTCGAGAAGAACTTGATAAACTTCTTCTTGCTCATTAGGATGAATCTCTTCTTTCAAACAACCCACATAGATAACCTCAATAGCTCCATCACCTAACCCATCTTTCAATTGGAGAAGAAGTGAATTCTTATCCCAAGAAAAGTTCCAACCTTTGCTACAACAAGTACTACTAGTACTACCACTAGTACTACCATCCACCCTTCTCTGAGCTCGTATGGGTAATTCATTAGCCACGATGATGATACGATCTTTAGGAGACAGATCAGTTTCTTTAGTCTCATTATCGATGTTTGACATGATTCCAGCTACGGCCATGATTCGTGGGATCTGTCGGTTCATGCGTCCAAACGTTGGTGAGTCTCCTGAAGCTAGCTCCAATAGATTCGAATACGATCTTGAAACCATTTCTTGAGATCAAGAAACTGAGGAAAAACAGAAAAAAGAGAGAATTTTTTTTTAGAGAAACTGTTGAATACACTCTTGGATTTTGGTTTCAGACAATTTGAATGAAAGCTAGAGAGAGCTCTCTTGTAATGGAAAGGCTAAAAAAGCAAAAAAGCAATAAAGCAATAAAGGCTTTTTGATTGAAACATGATGAAACAGACTAAGCCTTCTTCACCGATTATTGTTATTACAGGAGAAAAAGAAAGTGAGAAAAAGGAATATATTCAAGAATATTACAGCTTCATTTGTCTGAATGTGAGGTTTAAAATTTGAGAAGACAAAAAGAGAGTTTTGACTGTGTTTGTTGATGGAGAAAATGCTTATATGCGGCTTTTTGGGTGATTGGAAATTAAAAACAAAGTAGAAAAAAAAACACTTTTTCTTCAGACGGATATATTTTCGCTTTCAAGGCTTTTTGCGTGTGAGATTGGAATTATAATGAAAATAGTTTAGCTTCTTTCTTTTTCTTTCTCTGAACTTTACTCTTTACTCTCTTAGTGTTATGAGTGATGTATACTTTATTATGAAAAAATAGTTCGGCGAGGTTTTGGTATGAGTGGACTTTTGGAGAGTTATCAACAGAAATTTATAATCATTACAAAAATATTGTATGTGAGACTGAGACTGAGACTGAGTGAGATCGTTCCAACAAATTAAAATACCCAAAATATTTGAGTCGTCCGATGTTATTATGATAGTATGAGAGAGTGTATCAAAGGGTGGAAAAGAGAAGAGCACGTAAAGTTTGCTAACACCAAGAAAATTTGGTTGATCTTATCCGTTAGTGGCTTAGAGAAGAGACCAAAGTGGAACCCATAAGCAAGGCTGTCACATGGGGTTTTGGACTCACAGACACATTACCACGTGGTGTACGTTTGCTTTTAGCCTTCTACGTGGCGAGATCTCAGTGTTTGTTTTTTTTTTTTCTCAACATAAGGCAGAGGCGAAATTGTTAATCTTTTATTCCTCATTTATACCAAACTGAAGTTTGAATCTGTTGGTCACAGAACTAAACTGGTGTATTGAATTAAAAGAATCGTTGCAGCGTTTGAGTTTTGAAAAGAAAAGCTGTATTCCATTTACTGGGCTTGTGTAATTGGGTTCGATAACGTTGTCCTCCTTTTAAATAATCAATGGATTAAAGTTGCCGACAAAAAGCTGTATTCAGATTCAGTGAATAATTTTTGTTTGATATATTTTTTCTTCTTGTTGAATTAGGTATTATTGAACATGAAAATTACTTTAAACCTACACTGTATAGAATTGCCGGAAATGTGATGTTTCACGCTTCCGAAGCGAATTTGGAACCGAAAACACTGGGAATCGTTTGGAATCGTCTGGAAAGCGTGATTCTCAAAGTAAGGCGTTTAGAAGCGCGGTGGAATCGTACGATTCGTGATTAGAAGCGCCAGAATGTAGATCGGAATCATTAATGGAAGAAATATTAAAGAACTGGGTAAAAAACGCAGACGGCCAATTGCTATTAGGGTTTCGAGAAAGAAGATAACTAAAGACAAAATTACTAGTTTGTCTGGCGTCGAATTCAAGAATACATCATATAATAACGACAATAAGACCACTAGACTACTTTAATTTTTACCATTTGTTGTATATTAAGTAGTTTATAACCAAACTATGAATAAAAACATAAAATTTCCACCATTGTCTAGTAGTCGATTAGTCTCCATTTAAAATATGATTCTACGTATTGTATTTTATGAATATTATATATATATTAATAAATATTTATTTCCTTCTAACGCATACCCGCTTTCTAATTTTCTTCTTCAATTCTAAACGCTTCCGCTTTTATGTATCCGCTTCCGATTATATGCAGCTTAGCTTTAAACAACTTAATATTTTATTCTTGTAATTAATAAATTTTACGAATCAATGTGATTGAAGCTAATGAAATGAAGTTTACTTATTATTATTATTGGTTTTTGATGTTAGTGAATTACTAAGATTTGGGTGAAGTCATATATAACTTCTTTTTTAAGAGAAATCAATTTAATACCAAAAAAATAATCTCATTTTTCAAATATATTATTGTTTACCAAATATTTTGCAATTATTACCAAATTCAATAACTCAAAACTCATCAATGCTGTTTTTAAGACAGAAGACAATTTTATCCAACAACAACAACATGTCATGTTGCCAACAGTAACATTTGGTTAACTAAGTTTCTCTTCAATTTGAACAAAACAAAATGTCATACACCTTTAATGATAAATATATTTAAAATAATTATATTAAAAGTTCACCAAATCCAAAATTATATTTTAAAAAATCCTAATATGATTCATCTCCTAAGTGTCTAAATTAAAATTAACAATCAAATTAATAAATATGACCTCAAATGAAGATTGCTTATATATACGTTATATGGTGGGGAGCGGTTTGTCATATCTACGAGTACATGATCATATGACACATCTATTGGTTTGAACACATAATTTGCTTAAAATTTAGCTTATTGTGATAATTTTGTACATAATCGTTTAGGCACATGTATTTCTTTGCAGATTTGATGACTCATATATATATACCAAACGAGAAGCGTAATTCATGGACCTTTACAACAACAAATGCTTGTTTAAATAGTCAATTAGGGATAATAACTCAATTCTATATAGAAACAAATCTTACTAAAAGTATATAGAATTAACAATAATGAAGGAAAGATCCATTTAAAACAATATTGAGAAAGACAAAATAAAAGAAAGATATAAATTTTGCATCAAAATATCTATACCATTAAACCATAAGTGTTCATAGACTATGACTTTGTTTCGGTAGTTTTTAAATAAAATAGTTAGTAATCAATAATTATTAATACATTAGTATATCATGGAATTAAAATTTGCTAACCATTCAAATTAAGTCGGATCCCATGCGAGTCATTTAATACCAGATTAGTTGATCCGATTATCTCTTCAGATATATTTATTATCTATTAATCAATCATAATCTTGCATAAATCTTAATTGGAGAATATTTAATTAAGAAATACATATACATCAAAATTAAATAAGGAAAACATTTAAATACATAATAAATCAAATCTAAATTTCTGATTTTTTAAAAATATTTTAGGAAAAAACGAAAAAAAAACAAAAAAATGAAATTACAGTTAATATTTGTGCATATTTTTTTTCACAGATTTAGTAACAAATAAATAAATCCAGTCTAATATTGAAAAAAAATTAAAATAAGAATTAAATTAATTTAAAAGGTATTTTGAAATAGTAAAGCATTCATTATAGCCTTAATAATATAAAGTTAATTAATCTATAAGATATATGAAATTAAAAAAAAAATCATATATATTTTAATGGATATATAAAATATATCTAAAATCAACTTATTTGTAAGTACTCTCTAAAACACAAGATATGCAAGAAATATCATTAATAAGATCTTATGTAACTAATATATTTTGTAATCATAAATAAAAAATAATATATAATATATATTTATGAAAATAAACTATTTCATGGATTACATTTGTTGTTTAAGAAAAATTTTAAAAACATCATTTTTAAAAAAAATAAGAAGCAATGAAATTTCAATTTATATTTGTATTTCTTAATAGTAATTACCATATAATAAATATTTAAAACTCTAAAATTCAATAATTACAATTGGTTGACTATATTGTATTACTATATATCTATGCAAAATTGAATATTAATAAGTAGTTTTTTAATTTATTTTCTATGAATAAATCTTCTATTGCAGAAGAAAATAAATTAGATGTCAAAAAATGTGAAAAAGCATAAAATTTAGTTATGTTTTTATCCAAAAATTTTGGACGATAAAAATTGTTTAATAGTTAATTATTTGAAAGAGAACAATTATGGTAAATAAAAAAATATACGGGTAGGGACAAGATGAAACAGGACAGGACAAGACAAGACGGGATGAGAGGAGATGTATTTGCCATTCTAAAATAGTTACGTGTAGGTTATATATGTGCAATAGTCCAAACTAAAACCAAATTAAAATCTGATATTTTGATTTAATACCTTTAATCATACCGCTACCGCTTAAAAAAACTGCAAAATGATCATTGTATATCTGTTACCGTGCAAAAAATTAACGATGTCTAAACAACGTACTTATCTAAATATGTTTAACATTTACCATGTAAGTAAACTAAATATACTACTCAATACTATTTAAAATTTCGAAATTATAAAAACACATATAAACCAAAACATTTTATGCATTTGAAATATAAATAAACTAATTAGGTATCATCTAGTGTTATATGTATATCTAAAAATTAATCATGATTATAAGATTAATTTATAAATCTGGGGAAAGCATTGCCAACTCAAATCATCACAATAGACTAACTTTTTCAGCAAATTATGTGTTCAAGTCAACATATGATTACGTACTTCTACATATGGCAAAGCGACTAAATTAAAATGCCTTACGTTAAACCATATCAAAAGCCTTTGGTAGATTTTCACTGCTATATTAAAGTTTACTATCATTAATTTATTATAACTACCACTAAGAGAATATTTGAATTTGACTCTCATTTACCATTATTTGTTTTCTTAACATGTACTCTTAGCAAATTTATGCAATCAAGGAAGTTAATAAAAAGTCTTCAGCAATATAACACTTAAAAAGAGTGATCTATATATGATCCAACATGGTTGTTGCATATACATTACACATAAACACAACTTGACACCATCATATATTCACTAGAAGGATTCTTCCAAATGTCCCCTTCTTCATACTCAACTCATAGCTTCGAAACAGGCAATCCTGAAAAATCCCAAAGAATATATACATGAGTAATTTTAATAGAGAATGGGAACAAATTTTGTATAAGTGGAATAGAAAACGGTTTGTTTGTTTGTGTTTATGTTTGAATCTTTTACTAAACTGCAAATGGAGGCATGAGTCTTGAGTGTAGTACCTAAGGCCTTTGAGTTGACGATGCTTGGACTTGCATTAGGTGGTGAAGCATTTTCGTTCAAGAATGGGTCTACTCGGTTCGGGTCACTCCAAATCGGGTACCCTTTGACCCTTCCCTGTTAAAACATTTCCAGAAAAAGATGGTCAGAAGTTAGTCATTTTGAATCTTACAAAACAGAGAGGGTTTTTGGATACATACGAGGACATTGAGAGCTGCAAGTGTAGCCATTCCTTCACGAGTCCACTGTCATCGTCATCAGAAGAAGAATCAAGTCAGTTTTGTTAATAATCTATTTAGACGAAAAAGAAACGTTTCAGTTTGTTACCTTTGAAGCAGAAGCAATGTGAGGAACAACAATAGCGTTTTTCATATCAGCAAGCCCTGGTTTCATGAATGGCTCTTCCTGAAACAATGTGATATTTACCAGTTACTTGTTAAGCCCCAAGAGATAAACTCTTCTGTTTTGTGTTGATCATAGCATATATGGCAGTACCTCAAACACATCAAGACCAACTCGGAACATTGGGTTCTCTCTGAGATGATCAACCAGAGCTGCTTCATCGATCACGGGACCTCTACTGCAGTTCACAAGGATTGCTTCCTAAAGCATTTATATATTCCATCAGAACAAGATCAACTTGACACCATCAATACGAAGGGACAAATAAATTAGCTAAAGCGAAATCACCTTTTTCATCATGGCAAGCCTCTCCTTGTTGACAAGGTGGTAAGTGGTTTTGTCAAGCACCGGGTGAAGACTTATCTGTTTCAGATCACAACTAGTTCAGTTTCTAGCTAAGATATTACACTTAAAGTTTGTGTCTCTGTGGATTCCATTTACCAGGTCAGCCTCACGCAGCACCTCCTCCATGGACGAAGCTCGTTTCCATGTCACAGGTTGTTCACCATTTGCTTTCAAGAATTGTCCATAAGCTGCCAAAGACCATTATCTCATAAACTTCAACATGAAGAAAGAAGAATTGAGAGTAGAGGAATTGTTAGATACTGTACATACCTGTCACAAACTTCTCAAGACGAGTGGATTGGTAAAGATCAAAGTAGATCAAGTTCATCTTGAAACCTTCGACCTATTTTGAATTCAAAGAAGTCAACAAAAGGAAGCGCTCTTGTGTACGATCAAATTTACAAATGCCATGTTGCAAGAGGCATACCATCATTCTAGCATAAGCAGATCCAATACGTCCAGCTCCAATAACTCCCACAGTTTGTCCTTTAAGTAAGTTACCCACAAACCTACCAAAAATTTAAACAACCAGATTTACAGATAAGCTCCAAAGACGTAACTAAAACAGGCTTATTGATTTGAAAAAGTGCAGTGGATCTTACAGATGAGGAAGCCATCCTTCATACAAGCCACCTCTCATAAACTCATCAGCTTCAACAATTCTTCTTGCAGCAGCCAAGGAAAGTGAAGCAGCTAGTTCGGCCGTTGTCTCGGTCAACACACCCTATCCAACTCAAACAAACAAGACTCATCAACATCTTTTAGGTTTTGTCTTTCCATAAACCTATCTATGGAACTAAAACTTGTTTTTTTGTTGTATTTTAGGATAGTTCTCGATATTACCGGAGTGTTACCGACGGCAATTCCATACTTATTGGCAGCTTCAACATCGACGTTGTTGTAACCAACGGCCATGTTACTGAAAGCTTTCCCTCCTGCTTTGCTCAGAGCTGAAAACAGAGTCTCTCCCCAATCTTCCGTCAACTATAACAAACCATAACGTAACCCATTTTTACTTTACTTCCATATGGATAGGTATAGAAACAGACACTGTCATCTTTCTCTTTTTTTCATCATATCATTACCTGACCGATGACTCCATCACACTTGTCTCCAATCAGATCAATGATATCTTCTACAGACAAGATCGTCTTCTTCAAATGACATATCTGTGATTAAAAAAAAAAACAGAACTTTAATATGAATTAATCAAAAACTTTAATATTCTTGATGCCTAGAAACAAGAAAGTGTTACCTCAACACGACAACCTTGGTCTACCAAGAGATTGATCCAGCGAGTACCAGGCATCGGCTTTGTGCTGACGACTCTGTACTTCCCATTCGGGTTGTACACTTCGATGGACATTGGTTTCGCCATGGCAGAGAAAAGAGAAAGCTTTAGTTGTTTCTGTGGTGAGAATTTGGAAACAGAGAAGTTCCTGCCTTTTAAAAAAGTTCAAATCTTTAGCTCAGTCAGTAGGATTTATGTGGTTTGTAATCGAAATCAAGATCCAACGGTCGATTTTGGATGATTATTATCTACGTTTTTTGTTTTGTTTTTGGTGTGGTTCATATGTTGATGATGAGTGACAAAGAACTGATTCGTGTGTACCGTGTATTATCTGAGTCTGGACCTTACGTTTCAGAACGAGATAATGCTGACGTGTCCGTATCCCACTCAACTCTGCATCATAAACTGAATAAAATAGTAACCAAGATTATATGTACAAAACAAGATTATGTCAAAAGGCAAATTAATTCTTCATCTCATTAAAAACAATTATCTACATCCACAGTGAAAACAAAACACACAGTTAAAAAAAAAAAAAGAGTTGCAGGTTCAGAAAAAAAAAGGAAGATCAAGGCTTCTGCTGCTTCTCTATGTCATACAGTACACAAACGTCTGCAGCTGTTTTCATCTGCCACAAGTCAAAATCCAGTTAGATTGTTATAACCAAAACAGCTTCTAATAAAGGGAGTTTTGGCAAAGATATTAGCTTTTACCTGAATGACATTGACGGTCTGCTTCATCGACCAACCAAACAATGTCAAAGCAAGGAGAAAAGAGAGTGGTGAAATCTGCGTTAATGTGGCAACTACGACCTGCAGTGAAAGCCATGATTTAGTAATTGGGCAGCAGTAAGACTGAGAGATAACTATATGAAAGAAAAGAGAAGCTAACATTCAGGAGATTTTCGGATTGGTTCTTTGCAATGAGAAGAAGGATGATATACAGAACCTGCACAATTTGAAAAGATGAAATGTATAAGAAGACATCGTTTCAAAGTACTAACATGGAAAAAAGAGACTAATTCAATCACCTCACAAGAAACACAGCAATAACACATAAATATCCGGTTTCCGTAGTAGAGTCTAAAAAGCCAGCTTGTGCTGTCTTTCACATCCTTATGGCTGCTTTTCCCTGCTAGAAACGTACTGCGAGTAGTGTATTGGTTTAGAAACTGGAGATTTCAGAGAAGAATTCACGGTGCAATAAGAAAGTGTTAATTAGCATACCTGTACATCTGCAGCCAGTGACTAGCAATATCTAAAGCCAGCAATGAAAGGAAGACCAAGCCAGGCCTATTTACAGATGAGAGAAAAAGGAAGAAAAATGCATTAGATAAGGAAGAAACTAGTCTACACCAAACTCCAGAGATGCTACGGAAAAGAGATACTTTAGTACACAGAAATACCCTCACCTGTAGATTTGAGAGAGAATCACGAGTAGACAGGCCGTGCTAACTCTATAACCCAAAATTACCACAAACAAAATGTCAGAATTTATGAAACAGATAAGTAGGTTGATCCTTGCATATATATGTCTAAGAAGATTCACCTATCTGTGACCATGTCAAGAACAGCTCCAAATGTTGAAACTGAGGAAGAAAGAAAAAGAAGCGAGTCAAGTTCTAGCTTCCTAAATATTACAGTAATGGCATGTGATGCATGTCTTAGATTATAGAATCACAAAGCAAAAAAAAAGCCTATTAAATTGGAACTAGACACTAGCAACATACTATCCTAATCTTGATCATAGGATCTTTTAACTAATCATACGCAATGAAAATGTGAATTTATAAAACAAGAGAGAAGAAACTGAACCTTGGTTGAATCTACGAGCAACCCAGCCATCCACAGCATCACAACAAAAGCTAGAGAGAAAGCCACATTGATCAAAAAAGACTATTAAAGCCATTACCCAAAACATGATAGATAAATCTTAAATGGAAAGTTGCAGGACCTGAAGAAATAGAGGACAGAGAAAAGTGTCTTGTTGGAGAAACACACAGCAAAAGCAACACAGTTCAAGAGAACTCTCATGTACCCTGAAGCAATCAATACAAAAAAAATCATCACAACAACAAATCTTTAATGCTAAGTAAACAAAAAAAACAGCTGAGTAAGATATATATATATCAATGACCCACCAACAATATTAGGTATATAAAGGTAAACAGACAACTTTTGAGGTCTTGGTCTCTCCTTTTTAGCCATCACAAAAGCTTAAGAACTTGCAAAATCGATTTCTCAAGATCCACCTACACACAGAGCCAAAAAAAAGAAAGAAAACACTTTTCTCAAAACCCATCATCGGAAAATGCATATAGACACGAACCCATCTCCGTAAAACACACAACTTCATTCGATTCTCGTAAACCCCAGAAAACCAAATTCAGTAGAAAAATAGCGAAAACGAACGAAATCGAAGAGGAAAGAGAACAAAATCTCACTTGTGAAATGGGTTAGGCGATGTAAGGATCTACAAGTGAGAGATGTCGAGAGCTTTAGAACCCAAAATCGAATCAGATTCGCCGCTATTGTGAAGTTTCAACGAAATATTCTCAATCTGGCAGCTTTTGAACATTCAAACCAAAAAAAAAAAAGTATTTGAGATTTCTGATTTAGAAATGTCAATGTTTATCTTAATTTACCAATTAAACCCTCAAAGTTTTAACATTGTCAATATTTTGCCGCAAAATAATTAAAATCATCTTCTGAACCTTTAGGAAATTGAAGTTTTTGTTATTAGGTAAATTATCATTACAAACTCATTATTGTAGCATGCCATATAACAGTTTTTATTGTAAACATGTGATGTGTTCATCAGATAAGGCGTCTGCATAGTGTGAGACCATCTCCGATGGATATTTGAGCGATTTCGACTCTGAGGGTCTTGAGCTAAAATCTTGTTGAACTCTAGAAGTGCCTCTCTATAAGCCCTCATATGGCCTGGAACTTCATCTTCCTTTTGAATTAGAGTACCGAACCACAAGGTGTTGTCGAACGCAATGACTCCTCCAACCTTCACTAACTTAAGCAGCTTCTCAAGGAAGTGAACGTAGTTCGTCTTGTCGGCATCTACAAATGCAAAATCATACTCTTGTTTCTCCTTCACCATTAGCCCGAAACAAAATATTGATTAGGTTAATCAGTTTCTTAAAAATTATGGACCGAATAAACAATTATCCCTTGTTCATTAAAAAAAAAATTAATAACTTTCTTAAATACTTTTCAAACATTGATAAAAAAAAAAATACTTTTTCAAACAAAATCAAACATTCTTTGGTTTTTTTAAAAATACTACTAATTTGGTGGTCCTAAAATAATAGACTAATTTACGTACCCCGTTCAATAATAATTGGTCTAAGCCTCTAACAGCATCAGATTGAATGAAATTGATCTTGTGATCAACACCTGCTTTTTTCATATACTTTAGTCCCAAATTGTAACCTGCTTGGTCAATGTCTATCGCAGTAATCTGCATACAACAAAAATAATTGTTAACCCTAATTAACATGAATAATTGTGAGATATTTTTGTGTGATTAGCATGCAAGAAGAAGAATCATTACACGGCCATCTTTAGGTAAAGCAAGAGCTACGGTGAAAAGTGAGTAACCGGTGAACACACCGATTTCGATAGTGTTTTTAGCGTTGATGATCTTTACAAGCATCGATAGAAATTGACTTTCATCAACCGGAAGCCCCATCTCGCTTCTGCGTTAAATTTATAAAATAATTCTACAAATCATACATATCTTAGTTACTTGTTATAATATAGTCCAATAGATTGAGACTTACAAATTGCCATATCTTTGGATAGTAGCTTCTCGAAGTTCCTTGAGCAATTCGTGCTCTCTTGGATACGCTGTCGTTTCCATGATATACTGCGTTATCACATGTAACACACATCATGCAGTCGTATATAAGCTAGCAAGCACATTTATTAACAAATCTATAGTGGTTCTTATATTTCTTAATTGATAGGGGACTAGCAAGATTAAAACCTCTTTGAGAGCGTCGCTCTTGAGAATCCCTTTGTCAGGTAATCGACCATCCATCTCTTTCTCTTCTTTCTCGTGAGAATCCCTTTATTGAGTGTTAGCACATGTGTCTACGTTGGCTTTAAATAGTAGCTTCAAAATTGGCTGATGAATTAACTGAAAAAGGACACTTATGTCATATGATTTGGGTGGATATGTAATTTTGGCAGAAAAAATGGAATTGAAAGAAGCTAGTGTAGTGTGCATGTATATGCATGTGTTTGTTTTCCAAAGGCAAAACACACATATTACATGTTACCCCTAAAAGCTGAACAAACAGAACCAAAAAAAGTTTGTTACCTCATTTATATACATTTTCCAATGTTTTATTTATTTTATTTGATTTCGTTTTTAGTTTTACTTTTAGTACGTGTAATCATCTATTGCTTATTGAACCTATAGGAACCACTCTATATTCTCTCATATGCTCTGGATCCAGAACTCTTTCTTCATCCTCAGCCACAAAACCAAACCACAAGGTCTTGTCGAACGGAATGGTCCTTTTCTCCTACCTTCACCAATTACATAAGCCTCTCATGGAAGTCGTTTACGTAGTTTGACTTGTCAGCATTGGCAAATGGAAAATCCTTTTCTTGTTTCTGCTTTTTCCAATTTATGAATAAGTGAAATAAGCTTTAGTACTCAAAGATAATAGCACAACATTTCATGTACATCGTTGACTCAGTCTAAGGCCTTAAGACCACCGGAACCAGCCTTCTTGATAAACTCTAGTCCCACTTCGTAATAAGCTTATTTGTGATCAATGTCTATTGCAGCTATCTACATCCAAAAGAGTATCCATTTATATATATAATTTTCTATTTTTCTTTATAAAAACAAATAAATTTGAAATACAACAAAAAAAATAAAAGCAAGAAACATTATAGTACAGGTTATTTTTCTAAAATTTTCAAATAACCTACTATATTCTTAATTAAACCATTGAATTTGGTTATTAGGAAAATTCACCCAAGTATAATCCTGTGCTCTATTTTTTTTGAAAAAAATTAAACCGTCATCTATAATATCATATTTTGCTTTTATTTTCTTAATCGTATCATATCCTATATTTATATCGCACATAACGCAGTAGTAAATTGCGTTTTCTACATTATATCTTCTGTGATGACATATGTTGATCATCATTTTCGTGCATTATACAATCGTTTTTTTCGTTGTTATCAGAATTCAAATCTGTAAAATGCATATTGATCTCATTCAAAATATCATATACTTACGGATGAACTTTTGAGGGACATATCACTATTCATGTATTTGGAATATAATTCTTGTGGATGACTCCAAGTTGTTGGAGCTCAGTTCTACTGGGATTTAGCTGCATCACATCCCAAAGAGTAAAGTAATTTTAATATGTTATGGCTTCCTTTTTTTAAATCTAATTTGGTAATCTCATTTTGGTTTTATTGTCAGGCAATAAAAAATCTGTCCAAACTCGTAGCACGTTGATTTAATATATTTTTAGCCTAAGCACAAGCATCAAAATCTCTCATTCTTGCCGCAAAGTATGTCTAGTAGCTTACTAAGAGGAGAAGTTTTGGTGATAATAACACTTTAAAAAATTTATCTATGGATCTTATATATGGATGACTATTCAACCATGAATATGAAATTCAGTTTAGTTGATTTTGTATTTGGATGCGAATAAATTTACTTTATTTATTTTTAATACCTAAGTGCTAGAAGATGTTGCGGAGTGATGCAATTAGGTGAATAATTTGCAGCTTATTTTTTTTTGACTAGACATATGAATCGGTATACGATAGATTTAATTTATAAAAAAATAATCAACAAGTAGTTAAGTACATACTAGTATTAAATAGCAATAAGTAATTAACTATAGTATTAAATAGCAATAAGTAATTAAGTAAAAAAATATTAATTAAATAACTTATCTAATTCATTAAGTATATGATATTCTGAATGAGATCAATATGCATTTTACAGATTAGAATTCTAATAAGACGAACTGTTTACCATTTTTTCATTTTTCAGAATTTCTAACTTTTACTCTAGACCAAATTTTGAACCGAATCAAATTTTACCGAATATACTGAAATATGACAAAATATATTGAAAAATAGAAGTTAACCTAACAAACCAAACAAAATGTGGTTTCGGTTTCAGTTTGGAACCATAGTTTTTACATGAACCGAACCAAAAATCATGACTTCAAAACCGAACCAAACCAAACTAAAGTTCAAATTCGATTATTTTCAGCTATATTCTCTTATGAATTTTCAAACCGAATCAAACCAACATTACCTATTTCTGAGTCCTAATTTGAAAATGAGCATATTGTATCAGGTAACAAAAAAAGACTCTTAACATATTTAATTTCTTAATAACTAAGATTAATTTAGTTTATTTTTCTTTAAAAAACAAACAATCTTTCTTACTAAAAATTAGACCATAATTTTTCTGATTTTTGTAAATATAATTTAAAGCTTAATTTTTTTTTTAGCATGCCGAGTTATTTTTTCCACTAGAGAACATATGTAGTCCCTAAATGATGAAAACGAAATATTAACATCAAGATTTAACATCCTTAAATCCTAAATTGTAATATGACTAGAATTTGTATCAGCGTACGCGCAGGATTTCAATTTAAAATATTTTCTATCAATATAAATTTATGAGCTCAAATATAATCATTCAAACTTTTTGGTATAAATCTATATAAACACTAAACTTACTTTACTAAGTGATATATAACATATATATTATTGAAGATTTCTGTTATATCTATTTGCGTGGGATTTTGGTTTAAATTTTTTTATCAATAAAAATCATTGAATATATATATATATATAATCATTTGAATTTTAAAAGATAAATCTATATAAATGCTATACTTATTTGACTTATCTATATATAACATATATTGTCTACTATCAAAATAATGTTTTCTTGGTAAATCAACAATATATCACATGGTAACAAAAAAATGACTTAAGAACATCACTGAAAGAGTCATCAATCTTCTGACCTTTTATCCCTAGAAGAGTTCATTCCATATTAATATCTATGAAAACATATTTTTAAAAGTTCTAACGTCGAATGTCGATCGTTGGCCTAATTATACAGATAATTTAAACCAATGTTCAAAAAAGCGTTCTAGGCGGCCGCCTAGGCGCTCAGCAGATTCCTAGACGACCGCCTGGACCGCCTAAAATTACATAATATTATTTTAATATATATATATATATATATATTTAATTTTTAACTGTATATATTTAAAATTTTAAGTTATATATTCATATACATATTTATAAATGTTGATATGTTATTAATCTAAATTAAATAAATGCATTTTCTAATTTTAGTTTATGATAAATTATTTTTTATTTCTTTTAACATATATTTTTACTTAATTTTATATATAATGTCATATCTATACTAGTATTTTTGCAGCAGTTTTTGCTCAAAAAAACTTTTTGGAAAGTTTTTACATTTAATGCATTGACTTTAATATTAATAACCAAAAATTTTAAAATTAATTATAGGTAAGATTTTAAAAAATAAGGAAATCTTTTTACCTCATTCAAACATAAATATATGATTCCCTTTCATTTTTATTTGAATTTATATTTAAATAATTTTGAATTATTCTATAATGCATTTAGTTAATAAAAATTGTGATTTTTTCCTGCATCTGATGTAATACAAATTTTAAAAAACGGACATATATTAAAAATACGGGTACAATATCCCACATCGCCTAAAAAAATTGGACATTCAAATTGAAAAAACCAAAATGATTCATAATACAAATGAGTAGAAAGCTTGATTTATCAAACATTCAAACTTAAAAAACCTTTATTTGGTTTATTACGGTTCTTTATTTTAAAGATTTTTAAAAAGTTAAATATTATAAATATTTAAAAAATTTTAAAAGTTAAATATTATATATATTTATATTTTATAAAAAGTATAAATATTATAAATATTTATATTTTTATTGAATGTTAAACTTTATAAAATGTTAAAAATATTAAAAATATTTAAACGTTTATGAAGTTTCAAATATTATAAATATTTAAACTTTATAAGAAGTTTAAATATTATAAATATTTCAACTTTTAAAAAAAGTTAGAACACCTTTAAAATATTAATAATATATTTAAATTTTTACGAAACTTCAAATATGAGAAATACTCAACCGTTTTAAAAATTCCAAGTATTATAAATATTTAAACTTTATAAGAAGCGTCAATCTTATAAAATGTGAATGGTTACAGCTTTAATAAATAACATATCAACTCAATCTAATATTTAAAATAAAAAACAATAAATATGAAAAATTAAGATTATATAGTGCGAGTTAAAATATCTCGGGACGAATTTTGTTGAAATTTATATAAATTTAAAATATTATTAATTTGCTGTTAAACGGGTAAAACATCATTTCATTATTTTGTTAAAACTATCGGTATCTGAGAATAAACATATCTAATTAAATTGATTAATAAATGTTATGCAAAAAATAAATTATATTGCAGTATTATATGGTTTAAACTTTAAACCATAAAATTTTTAATTACATAATTATAACATATTTAACCAACAAATACAATTTATAAATTAAATGTTTTAGTTATAAATAATTAGGATCCGCACAATGTGCGGGTTTTAAAATTAGTTAAAAAAATTATATATGTTTTTTTGTAAGTTAATTATATTTTCCAAAAATAAAAAATAAATATTTTTATTTAGTGAGAAGTTTTTACTTTAATACACTAATTTATAATTTATATTTTAAATTTATTTTTACAATTCTTACAATAACCTAAAACTAAATTATCGACCACCAAAATGTTTTTCAAACATTAACCATTACGAATATTATTATTGTCAAATTTAAAAACTTTCAACAACTTATTCATAAAATGTTTAACATGCAATTAACATGTCGAAACGTCATCTTATTAGCATCCACGTACAATTGTACTCTATGTTTTTATCACTAATAATGTGTTCTTACATAAATATTTTATTGTTAAAATACGCTTTTTATCACCACCTCTAAAATGTATTTGTGAACAAATTAAACAAATTTTTGTTTCTTTACTTTCACTTTGACATAGTTTCTTTTTACCACTAAAATTTGTAGTGACAATATGTTTAACCACTAAAACTGTTTACTCAAAAAATATTTTGGATAAAACAATGAGAAAAAATATATACACGATTACAATGAGTTTATGACCAACCCAATAAAATTTGAGAAATTAAAAGACAGTTAAAACATAAAAATTTATAACCACGATGATATAAGAGTCTTAGATAATCTATAGATATAAAATATAAACTAAAATAAAAATTCTAAAAATACTACAACATAAGACTTCAAAATATTTATTTTAAAAGAAATAAATAAATAAATAAATATCTTACATATCTTTAACTGACAAATAAAAAAGAAACTCAAAATAATATAGAAAAACTTCTTTTAAAATATCACGAATTTCTAATTAAAAAATCAAATTTACTAAATAATATAACTAAAATCTAAAAATACTACAACATAATTAAATTAAAATATTAAAAAAGAAGAAATAAACAAATATTGATAGTACGTAGATTCGTCATTCAAAATTGTATAAGAAAAATAGAATAAAAGTCTTTACCATCGTCTAAGTTGCGAAGTTGTAATTTGGGAACCCTGTATTTTGGTAAACTATGTTAGACAATGAACATCAATGGAAATTTTAAAATAATATGTTGTCTATCATTCATAGATGTGAAAATAGTGAGATAGGTGGACGTAGTCGAAGATATATGTGTAGCAGTATATAATTATTGTACTTACACAATGATTTAGTTAGTCTATCCATATATGAAGCGTAATTAAATCCAACCTTATATGAGGTTCATTTGTAAATGTCTTTTCGATCATAGCAATCTGATCATCACTCATGATACCCCGTTTTCTTTTGTTAGCAAGGTTTTCTGATATCTCATGGTTTTTATTTGTTTTTTTGTTGTTCATAATTTTCTAGCGTACTTATGGTTTTGATTTGATGTAGGATACCACTTAAAAGTTAATATACATTTTTATATAATATGACATATGCTCTATTTACTGACTTTGAAAGGTAAATATTTCCTTTTTGTTTTTGGATTAGTTTTTTTGTTTGGCAAATATTTTTTTAACTTTTTTTTTCTAGCGATTAACTTAGACATATGTCAAAATCTAAGATCGTTAATTTGACACATGTCTCGATCATATTAACTAGTATTATGGACACGTCTCTATATATTATCGATACAATTGACACGTGTCACACTCTCGTTAATGAGTAACTTTGACATCAAGTTTTATATGTAACTTGATAAGGACCTGCTGGATGTGCGGATTTAAAGTTATGTAAATAAAATAAAATTTAATATAAATATATTAAAATTTATTGTACATTATTTATAATTTTTTTTTTTGCTATATACACTGTTTTATATCCATATACAAATCTTTTATGTATGTTACCACTAAAAGTATTTTTTTTTTTACATCAAGGTATATTGTATGTTAAATATATTATTTACCACCACCTAGAAAATGTCTATATGAACAAATTAAGCCAACTATTATATATCTCTTTACTTTCACTTTTGCATAGTTTCTTTAATCACTAAAATTGTTGGCTCAAAAAACATTTTGAATAAAAAATAAATTACATCACAATAGTGTATGACTAACCATAGAGAGAACCTTGATTCTGCCCTCCTCCCTTATAAAGAGAACCTTGCGTCCAACCTCCTCCACCATAGAGAGAACCTTCGCTCTGCCTTCCTCCCTTGGGGAGATAACCTTGCGTCCAACCTCTCCCACCTTTCATCCCTTGGGGAGATAACCTTGCGTCCAACTTCCTCCACCATAGAGAGAATCTCGGCTCTGCCCTCTTCCTGTGTGGAGAGAACATATTCACGTCTTTTAGCTATCTCAAAGTGGCTTGCTCCAATAACCAATGAAATGAGAGACCCTTTTCCAACGTCACAAAATCTTTTGATAGTAAGTAATGTTAAATTTCCCAATATATTTATGGAAGTTTCTTTGACACAGCATGATGTAGCTTTTGTCTTCAAGCTCCTATGGATTATCAACAACGATTTATGTTTTCCAATCTATCTATGTTTGTTGTAGGCTTGTGTTTGACTAGCCTTTTTTTATCCAACCATTAGGTTGATGACCTTCTCCTCTTTATCTCCTTTTGAGATTGAACGAACGGTAACAATTATGTTTGCACAAAAAAAAAGGTCTATGACCAACCAATCAAGGTTGAGAAATTAGAAGAAAATTAATTTGACATAATTAATGAAATAATATAAAATTATAAGCACGGTAATATATGAATCTCAAATAATTCAAAGATGAAAATATAAATTAAATAAAACAATTTAAAACTACTACAATAAATTTTAAAATACAGTAATAGAAAAAGAAGATGCATATATTAATCTTCCATTTTTTTGGGTCAACATATTAATCTTACATATTCCAAACTGAAAAAAATAGAAAGTTGGAGTATATTTTGGTTTAAAAAAATAAGGAAAATTTGTCTTCCCATTAAAAAATTTTAACCAATAGAACAAAGTTGAAAGCAATATTTTTGAATAAATTATTTTGTTAGATGAATAATATAAGACGATCTATGTATATATAGAAGTGAGTATTTACAGGTTTTAGAATTAAATATTTTCTGTATATTTTTCTTAATCCCTAATCTATTTAATGAGAAAATTTATTCCAATGAGCTCATTGTTTTTTTAAAAATTTCTTGCTTCCCACTTTCTTGTAAGAAGTACTATCGTTCGATGATAAGAACACTTTCTGTTTAGTTGATCTAGTGTTATATAATCTCTGTTGTTATCTTGCATTTGTGTATTCATCTTTTTTTTTATGCTACATGTCCTGCAAATTAATAAAAATAATAATAACACTGTGAGAAATTTGTTAATCCCAAAAACTTTATTTATTATGCATAAGAAACTTTGTTAACACTTCAAAGTCAACGAATGCATAGTATTTGTTATGAAATTGAGAAACAAAACAAAATTCTAAGAAACGACGACGAAAACATGTGGTAATATCTAGGAATCTTTTAATATAGTTGCTTCGATTAGACAACAAACAAATTGCCTTCGAGGCTTGTTCAAGAACAATGATGTGTCAAACAAAAGGTTAATAAAAAACAAAGAAGAAAATTTTACTAAGAAAAACAAAGCTAGTCGAAATTATTTTGTTTGGTGAAAAATATGTCAACATCTCTTTGCTTATATAAAGGGGTGTATTTACAATCATTTTCGTTTTAGGATTAACAAAGTTTTTTAAAATACAGTAAGATTACAATTATCTTATGTGTTTTACCAAACTTGAAAACTGTGATTTATGATTGTTAAATTAACATGTGTCACGATCTGATGAGTTACTAACTTTGATATGTGATTTCTGATCGTTAAAATTGACACGTGTCACGATCTGATGCATTACTAACTTGGATATTTAATCGTTAAAACTGACACATGTCACGATTTGATGAGTTTTTAAATTTGATCTATGATCGTTAAAACTAACACGTGTCACGATCTTGTGAGTTACTAACTTTGAGAACCAAGCTTTATATAATAAGATAAGATGTTTTATATTGTAAACGCCTAAACCGTCTAAAAACGCCTAAACCCCAACTAAGCGTTCTAAGCGCTAGGCGTTGGGTCACCGCTCACATACTACCTAGCGTTTTCTTGAACATTGATTTAAACATATTGATATCCCACATTAAATACAAATATACAAAATTTTGTGAACATTTTTAATGCTATGTCGCTACAGCGGGTTGTCCAAGTGCATCACGTGTCATAATAGAATTTCCAACAACGTCAAGAATGCTTAGATGGTGAAACGGTTAAACTCGACAATAAATATCTGTTCACTAATTCCAGTTACATATTTTTTTAAAACCTCATATGTTATTTTCAGATGTTAATTTTGAGATGCAACTTCAGCTTCATATTCTAAAAAAAACATAGTGTATTTTAAATATGTTTTTTTTGCGCCAAAGTTTTGGGTTAAAAGCATTTGATAAAATTGATAAAATCTCAAGCTTGTTTTATATTTTACCTTTTTATCATGTTATAGAATTGTAGCTTTAGTTGATAATATGTCTTATGAGATATGCTACATAAATAACATGTCACTTTTTGTAACAACGTACATATAAAAGTCTGAATCCAATAACCCAAATTTGTTAAAATTTTAAATGATTCTTTTGCAAATCACAAACTAATAACATTAAACTTTAGCCGTGTTTAAAGTTTAATCATAATGTTATGTAGAATCTTGATCTAATAACAACTGATTCTACATAACATTTAATATCTTTAAAGCTCTATTCAAATCTCAAACCAATATTTAATTATAGTCCTATGTTTCTAATTTTATGATATATGCTTGCACGCCAATAAAATATAATATAGTATAACGAGGAATTGCAGTGTATAACCAAAAAACTTTATAATTTAATCACTATCTATTCTAACTACATAAAGCTCATATTGTGTATATTTTATATAATAACGACAAAACTAACCCTTACCATTATTCCCTACTAACACTACCACCATCCCTATCCTCTCATCACCGCCGGCGACCACCACCACCGGTCAACTCCAGTGACCACCACCACTGGCCAACTCCGGCGATCACCATTTATGGCTAACTCCGACAAACACCACCGACCAACTCCGACAACCACCACCGGCCAACTCCGGCAACCACCATTTTCGGCCAACTCCGGCAACCACACCACCGGTCAACTCCAGCAACCACCATCTCCGGCCAACTCCGACAGCCATTAACCCCCGCCTCTGGCCACCTCCTTCGGTCAATTACGGCAGCCACCACCTCCGACCAATTACTGCGGCCACCATCTCCGGCCACCTCCTTTGACAGTCGACACCACCAACCACCACTATCAAACACTAATATAGTAATTTTCTCTACCCTTAATCCTATTTTTCTATTTTTTTCAAATAACCTGCTATATTTTTAGGGGGTGGTATTGGATTCTAATTTATGAAGATTTCAACAAAATCATTAAAAATGAATAAGTGAAACATTGTTAAAGATTTCTAGAGAGTTTTGTTGATTATTTTTCTAAAATCTTGTAAAGTCCTCCAAACAATCCCTGTATTTTTATGATACTTTCTAAAGAAATTAGCAGAAATAACCCAAAAAAAATCTTTAATTAAATGACTAATTATACTAATCATTACCCTATAATATACTATGTATTTTCTATAATATTGACAATTTTGTCCAATGTACATAGTTAACAGTTACCCACTCTTCCTCACGTGCTCTCTCTCCCCCCGCCCCCTATATATATATATACACACACATATATTTTCTCCTCTCCCCATTTTTCTGCTTTATTCTTCTTATTTTTAATTCCACTTTCATTTATTCGTTTATATATAACAAAAACTTTTGTTAATTTATATGTTAGTATATTGTTTTTAACTCCCCGCATTTTATTTCGTTGCTTAGGTTGCTTATGTTATGTTTTTTAAGGTATAATATTTTTTTCTTTTGGTAGTTTACTCGGTTTGGGTTGTCTATGTTATGTCCTTTAGGATATAGTATTTTTTCGGTGTACGTTTAATTTGGTCGTTTGAGTTGCCTATATTATATTCTCTAGGGTATATAATTTTTTTGGTATACATAAAATTCGATCGATTAGATTGTTTATATTTTATCTCTTACGGTTATCGTCACACACCATCACCATCATACCAACACTACTATCCTACCTCCACCATCACGATCACCACCATCTTTGCAACTACCACCAGGATCATTGTAGCCACCACCATGTCATATAACCACCACACTGTCATTACCACTATTATAAAATTATTTTATTAAATAGATTTCATTCTATACTATTTAGTTTTGTTCTATACTATATAGTTTAAGTTTTAAATGAACACTATTCCTTTTTAATTATTTCTTGTCTGATTTTAAAAATTCAAATCATGTTATATAAAAAAAATCTATGGTTTTTTTAAAACTATTGCAAGATTTATTTAGTTACTTTTATAAGATTAAATTAGGATTTAAAATCATGATGGGTAAAACTAATTTTGTTATGACATCAGCACACCTTCTTTCTTCTCCCTTGCGCGCTGTCCTTCACTGCTACCCTCTTTGGTCATTGTACATTGGTCAATGGTTACTCACTTAATTTACTTTATTAGATGGCTATATTTTTCGTTCCTTTTTTGTTTTGGTCATCACACAAATTCACCATACTTTTTATGACTTTATTTTGTAAAGAATGTGTCTAAAATAATGAACCAATAACATAATAATTGAACTCATTAAAAATCCTAGATTCTTTTGTTTTAATTGAATAAGATAAAACTTTTAATGACTTTATAAAAGTCTGAATCTAATAACTCAAATTTGTTAAGATTTTAAATAACTTTTTACAAATCACTGTTATGAATATATTGTATTATGTGGATGTTCATTATCGGCCCATTAGTGTAAATTCTAAATCCTAAAGTTGTATCCGTATATATATGTTATATCCTATGAGATAGATTAATACAAGACTACAATTCCCTAAATCTTTTGTTATAACACGTTATCGCTCTAAACCATAGTCGTTTAAGAAAAAAAATCGTTAATCCTCGATGCCGTCTCCATATTCTAATCTCCGCTCTTTCTACCTTTGTTTTCGAACAAGATAAGTAATTTTGTTCTTTATCGATGGGCTCATATGTTATTTTTGTTTATTTGCCTTTGATCTGACACATGGCTTATAATTGTACTCATGCTTAGTTTATCGCTGAGGTCCATCTGCTAGTTAATAATTATCAATATGACTTCCTCTTAGTTGAACATGTCGTAGATGTGCACCATGGTTGTTAACGTACTATACCACATCATGTTTATATTGATTTGATCGTTTATTGCTTCAACTTATCATCTCAATTTTTAATAATTATAACTCGTCAAACATGTGAATTATTTGTTTACCCACGGCTGGTCATGTTTTATCACATGCTTATTGTTTAATGTTTAATCTCGTCCAACTGATATAATACTTTGTAATGTTTCATTGCTGACTTGTATATATGCCTCAACTGATCGAGTATCTGATATAATCATGTTTGATTACCGATAAGTGGCCCAATATAATATTTGCTTAATGCTTTATTGTTTGATTTTATGAAGCGCTGGTTTAAGTTTGGTTCGGTAATTAGTGCGAATTGATACATGTTATATTATTCATCACACGCGATCTCAGTTGCTTTATTATTAAGCGTTATAGTTTAAAATCATACTCATGTTTGATTTTTATTTTATTTTTTGTTTAGTTGCTTGGAGACATGATCTCTGTTTTAGATCTCTTGATGATGTCATCTTCGATTTTTCCGGTGTGCATCTTCGCCTTTAAAGCCGCCGTAGCACACGGTTTCAATTTTCCATCGAGATAAGTATTATTTTTTCTATTTTATAGATTAGCAAATAAATAAGTATGATATGCTTTATTAGCTAGTGTCTTATAAAAAACCTATATTCATTGATAACTGATTAACACACACATATATATATATATATAAATGATTTTATGAAACGTTTTAGATTTTATAATAAAATCTTTAAAAGAAAAAAAAAGAAAAAAACCAACATTTGAAAAAAAAAATATACATATATAAGATATGACGCTTGATATTTATTTAGCATTCATTTATATGATTGTTTATAATGTTTGTGATTTACTTTATTTGTTTAATCACAAATTTAAATATAATTAAATTAGATATAATATCATGATGAAATATTTAAAATCTTATCATCCAATCTTATTTGGTGAATTAATTGACCAACGAGAACCTAATATAAAGGCATGATATTTTTGAGATATTAAATAATGAGTAATTTATTTATAAAATATGTTGTTTGATCATATTTTCTTGGTATCACTTATTTGAGGAGGTTTAAGTCCAAGTATATGACCATAAAAATTCACTTATTCTTTAAAATAATCTAAAGAAAGTAAATGACTAAAAGTGTATAAGAGAATATATACAAATAACTTAATTCCACGTATAACCAAGATTATAATAGAAGATAATATCATTGTTGGAAATATATTAGAGAAAATATATTCTACTTGTCACAAAATATTATTGTCATGCAAGACACAATATAGTGAAAAATATTTTTTGAAAATATTATAATCTCTTTTTTTGTGACTGTGTAAAATTATGAGATGTTGATGTAAATCACATCCTATTGGCTTGGTCTATTCATTGAACTGAATATGACTTTATGCAAAGAAAAAGCAAAATGTCACATCAATAATAATAAAATTGCTATAAAAGTGGTTATAAATGTGGGTATTATATATATATATATATATATATATATATATAAGGTCGCGGTTAAGTCGACTAGTATCTCCACTATAAGTGAATAATAAGTACATGAGGTACTTATCTCATCTAAATATGATGATGATGAAAGAAGTTAGTGTGAGACAATTTCCACTATCCTACTACAATAATAAGTAGTAGAAAAGGTATTGAATATTCTTGAAGAGTATATATACTACTGCCTATAGGAACATAATTTGATAATTATTTGTTATAATCTCCCAATTAGTCTCAAAGTTAAAAGAGTCTAAGATATAATATATTACCCAATTTGAGAATGTTATTGATTACAAAGTGGAATTCAAATCGAGATTGATAGACATGAAATGTCATCATCTCGAGGGGGAGAATTCATGAATCCCACATACAGAGGTGATGGAACAAATATAAGATTATGTTCATATCCAAAATGAGTTTAATCACTCATATGAAAAAGCAAATCTTGAGGATTTGAAAAGTAATCATGTTGAGACAATATGCGAAGAAAATACTTTTAAATCATAAGTATTACCCAAGGCAATAAAAGTATTTTAGAGATTACATGCATTATCTAGAAGATAATATGCTTTGTGAAAAATCTCACTGTTTGGCATGACCGGTTAAGCCATTCCGGTTCAGTAGTGATGCGAAAGAATAATCAGAAATTTCTGAAAAGATTCATTGGAGAACCTAAAGAGTTTTCCTAGTGTTATGTGTGTTGCTTTACAAAGCAAGCCAAGATTCTATGGCTTTCACCGACCTAATGAATTTGGATAGTGTCAATTTTCTGGTACGTATACAAAGAGATATTGTGGACTGATCATCCACCATATATTCGAGTTTGCAAGAGTATTTGGTTAATTGACAATGGTGGTGAAACCAGACTATTTGATTGACATAAATGACTCTATATGTCAAGTAATTTGCATCATGCCAACGAATAATCATGAGTACTCTCCATTACAATTGGTTTGGGTCAAGAACCAGATTTATTCCATCTAAATGTGTTATACATGCTGGTTGCTCCACCACAGTTATATAAGATGGAATTTGAAAGAATGTTGGAAATATGTTGGATATAAATCTCTCTTGATGATTGAATATCTTAAGATGCAGTTGCTGTTGTTTACGTGAGTTAATCTTTCCAACATGAGGGGGAGAAAATAAACACCTGGTAAAGAAATATATAGTAAAAAATTATCTTGATCCTCGTACTAAGAAATGTGCGATAGAAAGTAAAAAGATAATTTATTGGCAAAGTTTGCAAAGATGCTAAAAGCATGCAAGAGCCATTTTCTGACCTTGAGTGAAAAAGTCACATATACCAGTTGTGCTCCAATTAATGTCCTAGATGGATAAGATCAACTGCTAGTAAGTCTAAAGATCGCATGAAGTGTGATAGACTTATGGTTCCAAATATAAGCATCCTCGGTAAAGAAAATGAGCATAAATTAATATGGCACCAAGGAAGCAAAGAGTTATGAAAAATCTCTAGAAGAGATCTAGAGACTTAGACATGAGTAAGAAAGAGATACAGGTACCTGAGAATCATAATGAAAAGAAATCTCAACAAGTTGTGTCATGTCTAGAACGAAAGGGAACCAAAAAGCAAATCGACGTCGTAGATATGTTTGCATGCAATATTGCAGTTGATGATGTTATGGATCAAAATCGAGGATCATAAACCGCGGTTTATAGAAAGTTTTATTGAAAAGTGTACACAAAGAATGATTGGTTAATCATTGAAATAAGAAACTATGAAATAGTTCAAATCTCTTAAAGAAATAATATTTGGATTTGTAGTCCTTACACTTGAAAGTGTAAAAATGAGTGGGATATAATGGGATATTTATGAGAAATAAAGTACATGTAGTAGTACAATGATTCTCATAAATAATTAATATTTATTATGAGAAATGCACTCTATTTTGGTGGAAGCAACTATTCTAGATCCCTTATGAGTATGATAATAAGAGTAAGACTTGATTCAGTCTATTGATAAGTTTTCAAACTGTCAGAAGTTTCCCTTAAAGTGATCATATTGCTAGAAGCAATAATTTATAGTTCTCGAGAACATTGTAAAAGCGAGAAAAAGTCTTGATGATTTTTGACACCTTTGAGGAGAAAATGGTGAAAGTTTATCTCTATGAGAGAATCATGAGTGTAGATCATTATTATGATCTTAGAGATCTCATAATGGGTTGAAAATAGATCGGGAACAAGCTAAGAGAAGATCTTAGAGTTGTGTAAATCCGAGATTGAACACTGACTATAATTGTGTTCAAGAAATATTTTCAAGAAAGTTTGAGGATGTAGGCATTTGTTGAACCTCGTTAAAAGAAAATTATATGTGTCTCTTGTCTCTTCAGCACTTACAAGTGGTTCTTGTTAAAAGAAATGTACAAGAACAAGTGCGAATATGTTGATAATGAAAATATTATCTGATCTCCGGTACATATTTCACATACTAAGGAATATATAGAGAAATGATCAATGATGAAATATTACTCCTGAAAGATGGAGAAACCGGATTGTATAAGATCAGATCTTTTATGAAATTTCTTGAGGTTATAAATTTAACATATGATGAATGAGATGTTATCTCAAGATGCTTACATCATCTTACATAGAAAAATGGTCTTGAAGTACCATACTAAGAAGACGAGTTGAAAGAGAAAGTTTTACAAGGAGATTATGAATAACTCCTATGTATAAGATGATTGTTTGGAAGATTGTATGTAAAAGAATATTTGGGCTTAAGTTCAAATAGATCTTATATATGAAAGGGGTTCAAATGACTTGAATTTCAATGACCCAATAGAATATATGATGATCATATGAGTTTGTACCTGAAAGCGTTGTTTATAACAGTTCAGTAAAGATGATATATATTATCATAATACATAACCTGAAGATGATGCTTTCAGGGGGAGAAATATGATTATGTGCGTGCTTGTACTCTTTTTCCCTTATCATGGTTATTATCCCATTGGGTTTTTGCATGAAAGGTTTTTAACGAGACAACAAAGAACACACGAAAGATAAACACCTGGAAAAGAATATTATGATTCCAATGGTGAAAGACTATCTTCTTCAAAGTCTTTAACATACATTGATGAGATCGTGAGAGACGAAAATAATGATCAAGATGAGTCATTTAAGAGACCAATATTCTGCAGAAGAATGCTGATGTACGGTGATATACATGCCCTACAAATTTGTTAAAGTGAAGATTTGGTGAACCATTTACCAAGGCGTTTCCAATCACTACTTTCAAGAAGCTACTTCATCATATTGGTTCGGTCATCTCGAAGATTTCAAGTGATGTACTCAAGAGGGGGAGTAAAAGCGTGCTGCACTCTTTTTCCCTTAACCATGGTTTTTCCCATTGGATTTTCCTGGTAAGGTTTTTAACGAGGCAGCATTTTATATGCCCATTTGGGACTATATTTTTATAATGGTCATCGAAGGGGGAGTGTTATGAATATATTGTATTATGTAGATGCCCATTATCGGCCAATTAGTGTAAACCCTAAATCCTAAAGTTATATCACTATATATATGTTATATTCTATGGGATAGATTAATACAAGAGTACAATTCCCTAAACCTCTTGTTGTAACAATCACAAACTAATAACATAAACTTTAACTGAGTTTTACAAAATCTTGATCCAATAACAACAGATTCTACATAACATTTAAAATCTTTAAAACTTTATTCAAATCTCAAACTCATAACCCCACTTAATTAAATGATTGAATTTGGTTATTGGGCAAATTTACCCTAGTATAATCCTGTGTTCTAATTTTATTTAAAATTTAAACCGCCATCTATAATATCTTATTACTTTTATTTTCTTAATCGATTAATGTTATATCATACCCTATATTTATATCACATAAAACACAGTAGTAAATTGCGCTTTCTAAATTATATCGTCTCTGATGACATATGTTGATCATCATTTTGTGCATTATACAATCGTTTTTTGTCGTTGTTATTAGAATTCAAATCTATAAAATGCATATTGATCTCATTCTAAATATCACATACTTAATGAATTTAATATGTTATAATATCATATACTTAATGAATTTGATATGTTATTTAATTAATATACGGATGAACTTTTAAGGGACATATCACTATTCATGCATTTGGAATATAAATCTTGTGGATGACTCCAAGTTGCTGGAGCTCAGTTCTACTAGGATTTACCTGGATCACATCCCAAAGGGTAAAGTAATTTCAATGTGTTTTGGCTTCGTTTTTTTTATTTTAATTTGGTAATCTCATTTTGTTAAATAGCAATAAGTAATTAAGTATATAAATATTAATTAAATAACATATCAAATTCATTAAGTATATGATATTTTGAATGAGATCAATATGCATTTTACAGCTTTGAATTCTAATAAGACGATCTGTTTACCATTTTTTTATTTTTCAGAATTTCTAACTTTTAGTCTAGGCCGAATTTTGAACCGAACCAAAGTTTACCGAATATACTGAAATATGGCAAAATATATTGGAAAATAGAAGTTAACCTAACAAACCAAACTAAATGTGGTTTCAGTTTCAGTTTGGAACCATAGTTTTTACATGAACCGAACCAAAAATCATGACTTCAAAACTGAACCAAACCAAACCAAAGTTTAAATTCGATTTTTTCAGCTATATTTTCTTATGAATTTTCAAACCGAATCAGACCAACATTACCTATTTCTGAGGCCTAATTGGAAAACGAGCATACTGTATGAGGTAAAAAAAAAATCTTAACATATTTAATTTTTAATAATCAAGATTAACTTAGTTTTATTTTTCTTTTAAAAAAACGATATTTCTTGCTAAAAACTAGACCATAATTTTTCTGATTTTTGTAAACAAAATTTAAAGCTTTTATTTATTTATTTGCATGTCCAGTTATTTTTTCCACCAGAGAACATATGTAGTACCTAAATGATGAAAAGGAAATATTAGCATCAAGATTTAACATCCTTAAACCCTAATTTATACTATCCTTAACATCAAGTAGTTGGGATTTGATTTGATGTTTCTACCAAATTAACATTTTTTACTGGTTTATAAACATTTTTATTTCCATGCAAAATTGTAAATACCTAATTTGTTTTGTTTTATTTTGATATTTAATATTTTGTTGATCAAAAAAAAAAAAAATTGATATTTAATATAAATATTTGATTTGGGCCAAAGACTTAAAAACAAATATCTAAAAACCGTGACTTCTTCTTCCTTGAAATTTCCTTGTCGATCCCTACTGTACCCGTATTCCAAAGTCTCTTCCTTTAATCTTTTTTTTTTTTTGTTTTCTCCCCGACGAAACAGATTCAATTTCAGAATTCAAAATTCAAGATTTCATCTAAAGTTTGGAGATTTCTCTTGAGATTATGGTGAAATCGGCGGCGGCAGACGACGGTGGCGGTGGTGGGTCTTCTTCAGTTGCGCCGTTCTTGAGAAAATGTTACGAGATGGTTGATGATTCTTCTACTGATTCTATAATCTCGTGGAGTACAAGTGCTGATAACAGCTTTGTTATCTTGGACACGACCGTCTTCTCTGTTCAACTCTTGCCTAAGTACTTTAAACACAGCAATTTCTCTAGCTTTATCCGTCAACTCAACATCTATGTTAGTCTCTTTCTCCTCTCACTCTTCACTCTTTTATTTTACAATTTGGCTCTTTTCAAGATTGATGTGATTACTTGCTGTTGTTGTGTTGAGCAAAGTTTCAGTTCTTTGTAATCCTCTGCTTCTATAACGTGTGGATAGGTTTTAGTAGAGCAAATTGATTTGTAAAGAGTGTCAATCTCGTAGTTAGATGATGGAACTTGGTATAAGAAGCATGATGAAATATGTTTTTGTTCTAGTACTAGTCATTATCTTGAAGACTCTCTATGTAAAGATTAGCTCATTTGGAGACGTGTGACTGATTCTTGGGTTTTTGTTTTCCAGGGTTTTAAAAAAGTTGATGCAGATCGTTGGGAGTTTGCGAATGACGGGTTTGTGAAAGGTCAAAAGGATTTACTGAAGAATGTTATCAGGAGGAAGAATGTTCAGAGTAACGAACAGAGCAAACAGGAGAGCAAAAGTACAACAAATGATGGTCAGGGAAAGCTTGAGAAGAGTGGATTGTGGAAGGAAGTTGATATTTTGAAAGGCGATAAGCAGGTGTTGGCTCAAGAGTTGATCAAAGTTAGGCAGTACCAGGAGATCACAGATACTAAGATGTTAAACTTAAAAGACAGAGTTCAAGGCATGGAAGAGAGTCAACAGGAGATGCTTTCGTTTTTGGTAATGGTTATGAAGAATCCAAGTCTACTAGTCCAGTTGCTTCAGCCAAAGGAGAAAAACAGTTGGCGAAAGGCAGGGGAAGGTGCAACGATTGTTGAAGAAGTGACTGATGAAGGAGACTCAAACTCGTATGGTCTTCCTTTAGTCGCATACCAGCCACCATCAGACAACGGAACATCGAAGTCAAGCTCGAACGACCTGAATGATTTCTTGAGAAACGCTGATATGATGAAGTTTTGTCTAGATGAAAACCACGTGCCATTGATCATACCTGATCTATACGATGATGGAGCATGGGAAAAGCTTTTGTTGCTGAGCCCTTCAAAGAAGAAGACAAAGAAGCAGCAGGAGAACAGTTTGAAGAAAGGAAAAGATGACGATACA
>NC_025691.1:18102178-18106796 GCF_000633955.1 Camelina sativa
TAGATGAAAACCACGTGCCATTGATCATACCTGATCTATACGATGATGGAGCATGGGAAAAGCTTTTGTTGCTGAGCCCTTCAAAGAAGAAGACAAAGAAGCAGCAGGAGAACAGTTTGAAGAAAGGAAAAGATGACGATACATTGGAGGAGATGGAATCAGACAAGAGCCGTCTGCTGGAGCTGATATCAGAAGAGATGGAGAAATCAGATGACTTTGAATATGGACAGCTTACTCCAGAAAGGTCTAGGAATCTTGATATTATGACTGAGCAGATGAGCTTACTTGCTTCTAATGAATAGCTCCTCCACCTGCATTGCTGCAATGAACCAGAAGCTGGAGTTTTTGAACATATCAGCCTCAACCTTTTGTTATGTAACTTTTTGAAGTAGGCTCTGGATATATTATTATTATCACCGGAGCAAATCGCCAAATCCTCAAAGATGCTTATAGCTTAAGGCGTCTTACTACAAAAACATGGTTGAGACTTTTTTTGTTTGGCAAATAATATATGACAGACGACTTTACAAGTAACATTTTATAATTGAAACTCGATTTTTTCTCGGTCATTGTTTAAGCGGTTAAAATCAACACGTGTCAGAATCTAATTGGCCTGCTTTGTCAGAGTCGCTTAATCGCGTTACGACGGATGTCAATCATGTAAACGCCGTTTTGGAAAACAGCGTTTTGTGTCTCGACGAGTACACAATCACCTTTCTTCCTCCTCTGTCTCTATGGTTTTTTTCGGTTTCCTAAAAATCCAAAATTTTGTGTCTTTTTAGGTTTCTTTTTTTTGTTTTTTAATGTTTTAGCTTCGTTTCTTCATTGTTCTTTCATCCTTGTGTAATCCAAAATGACGATTAGATCCTCCAAGAGGAACCTGTCATTTGAGATTCTCAGCCAAAGCAGCTCCTTTGAGAATGGTGATGATGGTGGTGGTGATGATGATACACTTCAATCATCAATTCGCCGATCTAGCTCAGATCCGATTACCCGAAACGAAGCTGTTGAATCACCAAAACGAAAGAGATCGAAGAAGAAGACGAAGAAGAAGAAGAACAAAGTCGAGACTATTCCAGAGAATGGAGATTCTCATTCAACAACGATCGTGGAAGGTTCAAGTAATGATTTTGGAGAGACTACAACGATGTTTGAGAACAGATTGAGTTACTATGGTGTTGGTGGTAGTAGTAGTGGTGGTGGCTGCGCTGTGACGCTATTAGATGGGCAAACTGTACATCACAATGGGTTCAATTTTGGTGAGTTGAGACAGAGGAATGTTAATGGGAGTATTGATGGGAGTAACGATGAACGATGGAGTGATACTATGAGTAAGTTATATATGGAGGAGACTAGTGCGGAGCTAAGCTCTTCTTCTGAGAACCCACCGTTTCAAGAAGTGCAGCATCAGTTTCCAAGAAGTGAGATCAATGGGAGTGTTGTGAGGAGGTTAGATACTGAAGCTTCTTTGGATTGGAAACAGCTTGTGGCTGATGATCCTGATTGTAAAGTTCCCAACTTTTGTATATATTTCTCTCTTTTTAACTTGGTTTGCACTATAGATTTATCTGTGTGATAATGTCTAGTATCTGCTTGTCATTAGATCTTTCTGCTGAGACGAGGTCACCTATGGCTTACTTTGTGGAGGAAATTTATGGTGGGATATCATTGCGGAGTACAACGACTCCTGGGAATGATATCGAACGAGAAAGGATATATGATACCATATTTCGCTTGCCTTGGCGATGTGAAGTGGTAAAACTGGCGATTCCCTTCTCTTACAGAATGAACATTCGTAGTTTAGCTAGGTGTGTTGGCTGTGTATCTCTGTTGATAAGTTTGTATGAGTGACAATGGAAATCCACCTGTTATGTAGTTGTGAAGGGGGCTACTTTAATTAGAGTTCAGTGTATATGTATATGTATGCTTCTGTTTTTTGGGATTTACACAGAGGTTTTTCACATTGTAAAGAATTTTAATGCAGCTTATAGATACTGGCTTTTTTGTCTGCGTCAACTCATTTCTGTCATTGTTGACAGTCATGCCAATACGAGTCCTGCTGATATTCTGGGATGCTTTTAAGAAAAGGTGAGTCGTTTTTTAGATTCTTCGTTGACATTAACACACTTAATATTGCTCTAAGACTTTATCACCACATTGTGCATCTTTGAAGAAAGTGGAGTATGCCTTGATCATACTTTTCTCTATACACATGATTCTGCTTTTCCCGTTGGGAGGACGTAACTTTATGATATTTGTGGCAGGCAGTTCAGGAGGCCCTCTTCATCGGAGCTGTCTGATCTTGCTTGTTTTCTAGTTTTGGCTTCTGGTACCATTCTTCTCGGGAGAACAGGTGCATTACAAATCTCTTGACTTGCTTAAGCTTGTAATATATTTTATGTTTAATCTGTGAAAACATCTGAAGTGGTATAAAGAGTTTCATAGGCGTCACTTAATCTGTTAATTGTTAGATGGATAAGCTCAGTGCTTCTTTTATAAGAATGGATTTGTCTTTTAATCTCATCAAAGTGATGAGAAAATGGACTTTCAGATGTTTCTTTTTTTTTGCTTATCTTGACTCTTTTTTATTTTTCCGCAGATATCAGCCTTATTTACCACATGATTCGTGGTCAAAGTACTATAAAACTATATGTGGTTTATAATATCTTAGAGGTAATGTGAACTCCCTTTTAGATTGTGTTTCCTGCTCTAAATGTTCTTGTTCATTTCACTTTTCTTCCTTGTATCTCTAACATGATTTAGTTGGTAATATTTGTGCTTTCACTGCACACTTTTCTGTCCAGTTTTTACTTTCTACTAAACCAACTGGTATTAACATAAAAATTGTGTTTCAGATATTTGATAGACTTTGTCAAAGTTTCTGTGGAGATGTATTTGGGGCCCTATTTAGTTCTGCAAAGGGAGTGGCGATTTCCCCTCCTGAGAAACTGAGATTTTCGACTTGGAGATTTGTTTCTGACCTAGCATTAACTATGGCTGCCTCAAATATCCTTACAATGTGATTGCTAGTTTTAATTTCTGTTAGCTACTTCCAGATCTATATTTCTGTTGTCTCCTTAACTGTGTTCACTTCTCCATTCATTCGTTTTATTAGCTCAGGCAATTACGTTGTCAACGTGTATTGTTGCTCACAACAATGCCTTGTTGGCTCTCCTGGTGTCAAATAACTTTGCTGAGATCAAAAGCAGTGTCTTTAAGCGTTTCAGCAAGGACAACATTCATGGTCTAGTATATGCGGGTAAAGCTTTTACTCCATCCTCTTTTGTAGAATTTTGTGTTTTGAATACTAGCTCTCCTGTTGCTCTAATCATTCGCTTAATTCTTATAATTTTTGAATCACCTTTCAAGACGAGGTCTGATTGAGACTGTAATTGCAGCTATTACCTTTGGTTTCTGATTGGTATGTTCTGGTTTCCCTTATAATATCTCTACCAGATTCAATAGAGAGATTCCACATAGCAGCCTTCTTGGTGTCTGTTTTGGCTCAAAATATTCTCGAATCTGAAGGTCCATGGTTTGGAAACTTTATCTACGTAAGTCCATATTATTTTTTCAGTAGTTTTAAAATTTTGTACAAGCCTCTTTTCAGATTTGCCTAAAAGTAATTTTACTTGCAGAATGCTACGACGGTCTTCTTCTGTGAGATGATGATAGACATCATCAAGCATTCGTTTCTTGCCAAGTTCAATGACATCAAACCTATAGCGTACTCTGAGTTTCTTCAAGCTCTCTGCGAGCAGGTATTAATGATAAAGTTACATTGCTGCGTTGGGTGTTCTGTCTTACATCCACTAATCCTTGTCTTCTTTTGTCAGACTTTGAACATTCGCCCGGAAGATAGAAAGACAAATCTCACCTTCGTTCCCCTTGCACCCGCTTGTGTGGTATATATATTTCTCTTTCCCTTTTGACATAAATACACATTGTGACAAGTAAAAAGAAAAAAGGAAGAAGCGTGGAATGATTTGAGTGAGTGTATTTGGGCCTCAGGTGATCCGGGTACTGACTCCAGTATACGCAGCACACTTGCCGTACAGTCCTCTCCCATGGAGAATGTCGTGGATGGTCGTGTTATTTATCATAACATATATAATGCTGACAAGCCTCAAAGTTCTCATAGGGATGGGACTAAGGAAACATGCAACTTGGTACATTAATAGATGCCGAAGAAGAAACTCATCCCATCTACACAATGATTAGGCCCGCCCTTACTTGAAAGACAACAAAAAAAAAAAACACAACATGTAATGAAGAAGCATCTCATGAGCGGATGAAGTTTGAAGGAAACAAAAAAATGGAACCGATCCAGTTCACAACTTTTGGTTGGGATCAATCTCTGTGATCTCATCCATCATACACACATGGTCCCTTAATATTATTCAGATGAAGCGATTTTGTTGTGGGTTTAGAGATACATATATATGTACAAAAGAAAGAGACCTCATGGATCAATTTTGATCACAAAGACAAATAGCCAAAATACACTTTTTGTACTCTTTCTTCTTCATTTTTTTGTTTTTGTTCACAGACCATAAATATAGTCAATATTTTCAAAAACTTTGTTCACATGACAAAAAAAAAAAAAAAAAAAAAAAAA
>NC_025691.1:18106816-18109690 GCF_000633955.1 Camelina sativa
CACTGTTGAGAGAGACTCAAAAGGACTTTGAATATTGAAAAATCCCTAATTCTTCTATTCTCGCGATTTCTTCTTCAGAGAATCTCATTTTCAACAATGTCGGTAACGGTAAGCAGTCTCGATTCTATCTTTTGTGTGTTCTTAGATTCTCCTTCGTCGCTATTTTTTAGATCTAATTTTAGAATATGGGAGTTTCATTGCTTTTGCTACTGAGAACTGAAGATATCTTGCTAAGATTTTGTGATTTTGATTTTGTGAAGTTTGAGATCTCTCTCTCTCTCTCTCTTTACTGTGTTGGTGTTATTATGAACAAAAAAAAAGCAAAAGGTTAAAACTTTATGAAATCTACAGTTTCCAGATCCTACTTTTTGAATCCTATTGATCTCACTTTACATTACAGGATGTTTTCATTGATTCGGATCAAACTCATCACAACATTCTAATGGATTCACAGTCAACTGTCTCCGGTGTAAGAACACCAACCACATTTCTTCACTGTGTTGTCATTGCCACAAAGGCTTTTTTTTTTATTGATTTCGTTTTTTGGGTACTTTTTTTGGTTGTTTGTTGCAGGTGAAAACTGTCAAGATTAGCAATGTCTCACTTGTTGTTTCTAAGAAAGATATCAAAGAGTTCTTTTCTTTCTCTGGTGACATTCAATACGTCGAGATCCGCAGGTTCTGTTAAGATCTTGTTCTTTATCTCATTGTTTTTAAAAAGATGACTCTTTTGCCTATGTCTAATGTTCTTTCTTTTTTTATCACAGTGAGACACAAGAATCTCAGGTTGCTTACGTTACTTTTAAGGATCCACAAGGTGCAGAAACTGCAATGCTCTTAACGGTATTTTCTTATTATACCTTTTGCTTTTGCCCTTATGCATCATTTTGGAGTGGGTATATATTTAATGTGTCTTATATTTCCTCCAGGGAGCTGTCATTGCAGATCATCGTGTTAGTATTACTCCTGCTGTGAACTACGAGCTACCACCTGAAGCCCTTGCACTTGAATCGGTAGACAACTCTTTTGCGTTTTTTATTGATTGATTACTCTACGAGTTTTATTAATCTTGTCTTCTGCTTTGGGAGCAGGAACATTCGTTTAACGGTTTCTCTGTCAAGAAAGCTGAAGATGTGGTGAACATCATGGTGGGAAGGGGTTATGCTCTTGGAAAAGATGCCATGGAGAAAGCCAAAGCATTTGACGACAGACACAATTTGATCTCAAACGCTTCAGCTACCATTGCCTCTCTTGACGATAAGATGGGTCTGAGCGAGAAGCTAAGCATTGGAACAACTGTGGTGAATGAGAAATTGAGAGATATCGACGAGCGTTATCAAGTGAGGGAGATTACCAAATCTGCTTTAGCAGCTGCTGAAGAGACGGCTATGAGCGCAAGAACGGCTTTAATGGCAAACCCTTATGTGTCAAGTGGAGCTTCGTGGTTTTCAAACGCGTTTGGTGCAGTTACAAAAGCGGTTAAAGAGAGAACTGAGAATGGAGGAGAAGGAAGAAAGGAGATCGTCCAACTTGATCCTTCTTCACCTAAAGATCCTGCTGTTGTTCCTGTTAAGCTCGGCTGATGCAGATCTCAACGAATCAAGTTTTTCAATTTGCATCTCAACTAAATTCTTTTGATAGGTTTGCTGTTCATAGATATATATATGCTTTCAATTACTAAAGAAAAGATAAAAAGACAAAAACCGTATAAGGTGTTGTTGTTACATTCAGACAGCATTTGTCCTCTCTCAAAAGAGATTATTAACACATCCAAGAAAAAGAAAAGTAATGACTTGCAGGACAATTAGAAATTGGTCTCAGTTACTGAGTTGAAGAAACTTTTGAGCCATTGGATGCTTAGCTTGCGAAAGCTCACTCGGTTTAAGAACTTCAACAATCTCACCATCAACAACAAGGCAAACAACATCAGCAACTTTCTGAATCTGCTTGATACTATGAGAAACAATCACAGTCGTAATCCCTCTCTGCTTCTTCAGTCTCACTATAACATCCTCAATGTTCTCTGTCGATATCGGATCCAAAGCGCTTGTTGGTTCATCCAACAACAACACCTCAGGCTCGTTGGCTAGAGTCCTTGCAAGTGCTACTCGTTGAGCTTGACCCACAGATAACTCTGCACCAGTCTTCTTGGCAAAGGAAGCATCAAGATCAGCAAGACTTAACAGCTTATAAACCTCTTCGTCATTTAACTTCTCCCCTCTCAAATTCGGACCATATCTCACATTATCCGCAACAGTCCCTGTGACCAAACCAGACATCAACAAAAACCTACGGAAACTATTAAACTAATCTAATTCCAAAATCTTGATATTACCTTGAAAGAGAACAGGAAGCTGAAAAAGCATTCCAACTCTACGACGAAGAGTGATAACATCAACCTTGGTTATATCTTCACCATCCAAGAAAACAGTTGACTCCGGTGGTTCCCAAAGACGATTCAGAGATCTCAAAAAAGTTGACTTCCCACTTCCACTAGGTCCAATCACACCAACGATCATACCTTTCGGTATATCAATACTGACTCCTTTCAAGATCCGAGATCCATCATCGGCGACTCGGGTCAGATCATGTACACGAATCTTTGGTTCTTCTGAACCGGACGACACAACAACGTCCACAAGATGTTCTTGTAACCCATCGGACTCGTTAGACCAAAGTGATGGCATTATCGCCTTTAAAGTTTTCAACTTTTTTGATCAAAAAGACTTTGTGTCCGTATGAGACGCACCACCACAACAGGTTCCAAAGATTAGGAATCAGTCTATTGATGTAGACATTTTAATATTCTTTCACCACTCACGTTATATGGCCTATCTAAGACTTCTTGTTTTGTTTTTTTTTTTTTTTTTTTTTT
>NC_025691.1:18109734-18134970 GCF_000633955.1 Camelina sativa
TCCAATTTGTTTCAGCAAACCAGAGAAGATACACTTCAGACAAAATTGAAACTTTTCAAACTATAGTAACAGAGATGTGAATTAATAAATGTCCAAAGAGGAGGCGAAGAGATGTGAAGAAGTATATCAGGTGAGAGTGCTCTGCGAACTCTGCAGCAACAGGTAGATCTCACAATATCATTTGATGAAAATGGTAAAGTTATTCATTCATAAATCCGTTTACTTGGTTCTATATCTCAAAGCAAAACTCACCAATACACAAAGTAATCATTCAAGCAAGCACACAGTAAGCAGAATCAACTACAATGAATAGTATACATCAGAATCATTGGTTGCTATTCCCATTTGGAAGTTGAGAAATGAACCAGTTAATCATTCATAAATAACTCAAACCACAAGATTGTAGTATCACTCTGACAATATGTAAGTTCATGACTTTGTAGCCATAACAACACTTTTCAAATCTTGGACCACCTCAAGCCTATCTTTAGTACTAATGCATTTTGAGGAGAGAGTAAATCTCTGCAAACGATTTGTGTTCTTTATAATAATGTATTTGGCCACTTCTCTATCTCCTCCTTTCGTTTCCATTTGTAGCCTTCCACATGAATGTCTCAAGAAGAAGCAGCATACAACATTCAAGAACATTCTTTGGTTGATTTCATTCTCCACTAGCCAAGACATTGTTCGTTCATCCAACCTATGTCCTGACACAAACAACAAACATTCAGGAAAACACAATGTATATTATTAGATTAGGCATTGCTTACATGAGCTTGAGGACTTGCAATTTAGGAGAAGTATATATGCACCATTAGGGGAAGTATATATGCGCCATTAGTTAACTATGCTGAGTTTACTTGTAATAATATATATATAGTAGTAGTAGTAGATAGGGCAAAACACACTAGTAGATCATGTGCTCTTAACGTCTCTCGCTCATTTTTCGTTGGATCCGATTAAATTACACAAGGATATATATGGTGGAAACGAGGCTGCAGAGTAGCAGGCGAAGAGATGATGCCACGGAGGAGAAGACGAGAGTGCCCTGCAATTTTTTGCGAATTCTCCAGCAACAGCAGGTAACATATATTTGCCGTTAACAAGAAATCTACTTTCTAGGGTTTTGTAGTTTCGTTGGAATTAGGTCTGGCAAAATCACAAAAACTCGATTCTTATTAGGTTACGAAACCTGCTCAGGTATATATGCCTTGTGTACTACATTTCTGGTTCATTCAGGTCTCATATGAACTTTGAATGTTCTTCATTCATATATATATATTTTAGTTTTCAGGAGAATGAGTGGTTTAGACGACGATGTGAGTTACACTGAGCTCGGGGCACTTAAAAGTCGTCTCAAAGATGTCAGGGTCATTGTGGTGGACAAAACGGTGAAGAAACTTGTTCACTAAGGGGTGGTGTGGGAAGAATGAATTTACTTCCTTCTTCTATTATTGTAAAATGCTAGTAATTCTCAAAACCTATCTTGTATGACTATATATTCCAGAACAAGATAAAGCTAGAAGAAGATGTAAGGCTGCTCAAAGCCTCAAACAGGTAAAAAGGTTTTTTTTTTTTTTTTTTTCTTTTCTAGGCTTCTTAAGCTTTCCCCCTGCATTTAGTTACTTGACATAAATCGCAAACCCTATGATTCTTGCAGAAGAAGGAAGCAGAGGATGGTACAAGGAGAGGAGTTTCGGCTCCCTCTGTTAACAGGTAATATCTTGAATCCTTTTTATCTTTCAGACTCTGTGAGAGATCTTTTTTTACAATCTTACGTTATGATATCTTGCTTTTTATTTTATTCTATATCACTTAAACCAACCTGACTGATGAATAACTACAGCTCTGAAGAAAAAAAGACAGAAGGAGGAAGCACAAGTGCGTGTATTATTATACTCTCTATTCAGGTCCTCTCTCTTCTTCTTGCCTCAGAGATTGTGTATTTAACAATACTTTTGTTTTTTGCAGCTGAGAATGGAGAGGGAATTCGAGAAACGAAAATCTGAACCCTTGCAGAGCAAGTTCGAGAGATTGTGGCTTTTCAACGAGTAATAATAATTACTCATTAGAGCATATTTACTACATCTTATTGCTCTGAAAATTAAAACTCTATGCTTTTTCAACTATTGGGGTTTATTTTCTTTGGTCACCTTCACAAGAGAATGAATGGTAGAGAGATTGAGAGTATGACTTCCTACGAGGACCTAAGCGGACTTGTGTAGAATCCAAAAACAGAACACAAGTGTTTAATAAGAATAACTAGGCTTGGGCAAAAAAACCGGATCCGAAAACCCGAACCGGAACCGACCCAAAATATGGACCCGAATTTGAACCCGGAACCGGTAGAATATTCTATTGTGTCCTAATCTCCTAAACCCGAAGAATCGGAATCGAACCCGGAACCGAACCGAGAACCGAATGGGTACCCGACAAACCCGAAATAAAATAATATACATAAAATACTTGTTATATTTTTTTTATTTATAACATAGTTATTCAAAGTTACAACTTAAAATTCAAAAATATTAGTTCTTCCTAGATCAAAATACTCAAAATAACCAAAATTATATTGAAATGTTTAGCTATATATTTTTAAAAAATTAACCAATTTTTAAAAAAAATAATTTTAAAAATTTTATTTTAATATTTAACATTAAAATTTATGGGTAATCGGGTAAAATTCAGGTTATCGGGTTAAATCTCGGGTAATCGGATACAAAAAACCCCGAACCCGGATAATACCCAATTTTTTCGGATATTTATAGGTTCTGAAATTTTAGACCCGAACCGACCTGAACCCGGTAAGACCCGAACCGAACCCGAACCGATATTTTCTGTTTACCCTATTGGGTCCTAAACTCCTCTACCCGAACCCGACCCGAGTACCCGAATGCCCAGGGCTAAGAATAACTCTATTATTAATCTTAAGGAAAATATCTCAAAACCTTAAGCCACAAAACTCATAAGTTGTGCCACAAGCTAGCACCTCCTTATATAGAGAACATAAAACCAAAACTCAATTGGATAACTCCCAAATATATATTTTAGATCCTCCTAAATATAATTGACCTTATCTTATGTATATTCAGATTTCTCCTAAATATACATGGCCTTATCTCCTAATTATTTCAAGCTTACAACAACATTCTCCCCTCTAAGCTTGAGCTCATCTTCACTCACATCAAACACTCCCATTAGAGTCCTCATCTCCTTAAACTTCATTCTCCCAAGTGCCTTAGTCAAAATGTCAGCCTTCTGCTCTCTCCCAGTAACATGCTCAACACTTACTTGTTCTTTCTCAACACACTCTCGAATAAAGTGGAATCAAGTGTGGATGTGCTTGTTGCGGCCATGAAACACTGGGTTCTTAGTAAGTTCAATCGTTGATATGTTATCGACCCGAATAATCACTCTCTCACTGTTCCCACCAGTTACCTCTTCAAGAAGCTCTTGTAGCCATATTGCTTGCTTGGCAGCTTCAGTGGCAGCCATGAATTCTGCCTCACAAGAGGATAGAGCTACAATCTCTTGCTTTTGTGAACACCAAGTAATTGGTGAATCTCCAAGATAGAATAAATGTCCTGTGGTACTCTTACCATCATCCAAGTCCACCCTATAGGAGCTATCACTGTAACCCACAAAACTGACCTTATTTGTGCGATTGTAGAAGAGACCAAACGAACACGTCCCTCGAAGATACCTTAGTACCTGCTTTAAACTCGCTCCGTGAGATTCCTTGGGTTCCTGCATATATTTGCTTAGGATACCAAAACTGTAAGCAAGGTCTGGACGCGTATGTAGCAAGTAACGGAGACAACCTATACTTCTGCGATACTCCTGTCCTTCAATTTCTCGTTCACCTTGTGACTTAGACAGCTTCAGATTCATGTCCATAGGCACTTGAGTGGGATTGCATTTACTCATTCCAGTTTCCTCCAAGATTTTAAGTGCATACCTCTCTTGTTTCAGACTGATTCCTGATTCAAGCTGTCTCACCTCAATTCCAAGATAGTATGTGAGTAATCCAAGGTCACTCATTTCAAACTTTGCTGCCATCTTCAGCTTAAACTCACAAATCGCAGATAAATACGAACCAGTAACAAGCATATCGTTAACATACACCGCCACAATAAGAAGCTCTCCTCCTTCATTGTTAAAGTAAAGAGACGGTTCCTTAGAGCATCTCAGAAACTTCATATCCTTGAGAGTTATATGTAGCTTAATATTCCAGGCCCTTGGAGCTTGTTTCAAGCCATAGAGAGCTTTGTGTAGCTTATACACCTTACTCTCACTTCCTTTGATTATAAAGCCATCTGGTTGTGTGACAAACACCTCCTCTTTCAGTTTTCCATTCAGAAAAGCAGTATTAACGTCCAAGTGGTGTATTTCCCAGCCATATGAAGCTGAGAGACTTATAATGAATCTAATTGTCTCCATCCGAGACACATGTGCGAAACTTCATCATAATCAACCCCATATCGTTGAACATACCCTTTTGCAACCAACCTCGTCTTGTGTCTGTTTATACTACTATCTGAGTTCCTCTTAATCTTGAACACCCATTTCAACCCAATAGGCTTAATTCCAGATGGTTGATCAACCAAGTCCCAAGTCTTGTTTTTCTCGATTGATGCCAGTTCATCTTTACATGCCTTTATCCATACCTCTGATTTAGATGCCTCAAAGAAATCCCAGGGTTCTTCATTGATAGACAGCAACAGACGCTCCAGTTCTTCATCTTGAGTAACATAGTCATCAAGATATCTTGGTTTGGTGCGAAATCTAGCAGGCCTCCTTTCCATTGATTGGTCATTATTAGCCTCATTCTCCAAATCACTACTCTCCTCTTCCTCGCCGAGATCATCGTTTGACTCTGTCTCTGCATTTTTCGGATCACCAGTATCTGGTTCTGTTGCCTGTTCGATCAACCGAACGCCCCTGTTTCCAAAGTTGCCAATAACGATAGAGAACTCTGCAGAATCGTTTTGCTCTGTTTCTGTCTTCTTCCAATCCCATCCTTTGGTTTCGTCAAAACAAACATCCCGACTTACCACGATTCGCTTACTTGAGGGATCAAGCAAACGATAGGCCTTCGAGCCAGGCTCAGTTCCCAGATGAACTAAAATTCTTGACCTATCATCCAACTTTTTCCTCCCTATGCTCTCTGTTTTAGCGAACGCGATGAAGCCAAAAGTCCTTAAGTGATTCAGGTTTGGTTTCGATCCTTTCAGCATTTCATGGAGTCTTCTCTCCAAGAGACCTGGTTACAACTCTGTTAATCAAATATGTTGAGTGCCTAACAGCTTCACCCCACAAATAATTTGGTAGCTCCATATGCTTTAAGATACTTCTTGACATTTCCATAAGTGTCCTGTTTCTCCTCTCCACTACCCCCTTTTGTTGAGGAGAATATGGAGCTGTCAATTGTCTCATAATCCCAAACTTCTCACAGTAAGAGTTGAAATCAGCAGAGGTGAACTCTCCACCTCTATCAGTTATGAAATTCTTGATCGCATACCCTGTTTCTTGTTCAGTAGTGACTTGAATTTCCTGAACTTGTCGAGTGCTTCGCCTTTTTCTCTCAACAGAACTGTCCACATGTAACGAGAAAAATCATCTACGATCACAAAAACATACATCTTTTGAGCTGGTGTTGTGGGCGTAATAGGGCCACAGAGATCGCCATGTATCAGCTCGAGAGGTAGTGTAGCTCTGTACGTGGTTTCTTGAGGAAAAGAGTCTCTTGCTTGTTTTCCAAACAAACAAGACACACAAGTTTGTCTCTCAACTTGGATGTTTGGTATACCAGTTACCAGGTCCTTACTGATCATTAACTTCATTGTATCGGTGTTGACATGACCAAGTCGTGCGTGCCAAGTTGCAGACTGGTTCGACGAAACCAGTTGTAGACATTTAATCGTTTCTACTTCTAACAAGACCGTGTACAAACGATTCTTGGACCTTACTGTTGTCACAAGTAACTTACCAACCTTGTCGTAGAGCATTAACTTGTCTTTTGTCATTTGTACCTCACACCCAGCCTCAATAGCTTGACCTAGACTCACAATGTTACTCTTCAAGTCTGGTATATAGTAGACATTGTGCAGTACCTTTTTCTCACCATTGTCAAACACAAATCATATAGAGCCCTTTCCTTTGATGTAAACGCGAGAGTCATCTCCAAATCGAACCTTACCCATCACTTCTTCACATAAATCATGAAAGAAACTCCTAACTCCACTCATATGGTTACTTGCTCCATTATCTAAGTACCATATGTTATTATTGTCCATGCTGCTCTCAAAACTGCTTGGTTTTACTTTATCTTCTTGAAGATACACTACTTCATTCATCATGAGCTCATCTGCTGTATGTGTATCCTCATCCTTCTTCTCCACTGTTTCTTGAAGCTTGAGCAGTCTATCAGGGCAGTCTGAGGCATAATGACCCTGTTTATCACATCTGAAACAAGTAATATGTGACAAGTCATGTTCTCTATCTCTATCTCATTGTTGAAAGCCAAACCTGCCACGACCTCCTCTGCCTCTGGAAGATCGACCTCCTCGTCCTCTTCCTCTGTAGTTCCCGAACTGATTTGAGTTAACAAACATAAGTTTGCCTTGGTCATCATCCTGTTCTGTCTCCTCTTCACCAATTCTTTCTTCGTAAGCCTTTAGACGACCTACAATATGCTCGAAGCTTGTCTTGTTCAAATCAAGTACCTGCTCGAGAGAAGCTACTATGTGAATAAACTTCTTTTGAGGGAGGCTTGACAAAAACTTCTTGACGATCATAGGTGTTGCCAATTCGTTTCCCAATGCTGCTGATTTTGTTGAGATTGCAGACAACCTCTCCACAAACTCATCGATTTTCTCAGTTTCTTTCATCCTCAAGCGGTCAAATTCAGCCATTAAGGTCTGTAGCCTCGCCTTCTTGACCATTTCTGCTCCTAGATGTCTTGACCTTATAGCTTCCCACATGTCTTTTGCAGTTTCTAGAGCTCCAATCTGAAGGGTAAGAGCTTCGGGGATGGACTGTATGATAAGAGCAATTGCTAAATCATTCTTTGTCTCATCCATGTTTCCTCTTTCAATTACCTCCCATGATTTGTGAACCCTTAGTAGGATCCTCATCTTCATAGACCATACTGTGTAGTTGGTCGAGTTCAACATAGGACACTTGTTGGAGGAAGATCCTCCCTCCGATGATGACGATCCTTCTGATGATATCAATGATTTCTCGCTTGTTGATGAACTCGTCTTGTCATTTTTGCTCGTCGACAGATTTTTATCTCCTCCTCCTTCTATCAAAGGTTTTCCATCTTCTCCTGCCATTGCTCAAGCTCTGATACCACGTGTAGAATCCAAAAACAGAACACAAGTGTTTAATAAGAATAACTCTCTTATTAATCTTAAGGAAAATATCTCAAAACCTTAAGCCACAAAACTCATAAGTTGTGCCACAAGCTAGCACCTCCTTATATAGAGAACACAAAACCAAAACTCAATTGGATAACTGCCAAATATATATTTTAGATCCTCCTAAATATAATTGACCTTATCTTATGTATATTCATATTTCTCCTAAATATACATGGCCTTATCTCCTAATTATTTCAAGCTTACAACAACAACTTGAATCTCAAATATTATGTGCTTTGGTGGGTTTGAGGGAACAAATGATGATACCAGAACTGGAAAAAATGGGTTTGGTGGGTTTACTCACATCATTGTTTTTACACCTAGTCTTTGGAGAGTGAACTTAAGAGATTAAGGCTTTTGACCAGGTAAATATACATTAACTTGTCTCATTTCTTGTTTCCACGAATCGATGTTCATATTAGCTTTCCTTTTTATTCACTCGTAGGAGACTGGTAACGATTTTGACGGTTTGACTTTCGCTGAGGTGCAATTGCTGCAATCCCAACTAAAGGAAGCCTTGGTCACTGTGAGGAACCAGAAAAAGGTTTAATAACACAAAATTTATAGGGGATCAAAATAGAAGATATATATATATATATATATATTACTTCTTTCTCCTATCACTTATTGAAAGATATTATTGTGATTCTCAAACATCTTGTGGTTATTATATTGTGACATGAGAAGATATTGCGGGAAGAGGAAGAAATGGTGCTCAAACAGGTGAATATTTTATAGAGTCCTCCTACATAATATTTTATACAGTGCTGTTTTTGCTTCTTCTTTGTTTTTGTTTTCCTTATAGATCCATGTTTGATCTTGCTGCGTTTTCCATATTTGAAGCTCTTTCTTACATTTTTTTCCCAAAAAAAGTAAAATTATTTTATCTTCCCCGGGTTTGACACTACGATTTTGCAGAAGAAGGAAGCAGGGGATAAGGTTGAAGCTACAATGAGAAGGTAATCTCTTAGGCTAAGCTAAAGAAACAAGTAAAAAATTTGGCGTATCTATCTTAACATTTTTGGAATACATTTTGTATCATCCTCTCTTATCTTTGTATCCAAACAAGTCTTAACTAAATTCTCTACAATCCTTACAACCAAACACAATAATTTCCTAAAATATATCTATCTAATTTAAATCAATATGTTAGATTAAAATATAATTCTCCTTTCATTTTTATTTAATTTTATATTTAATTATTTTAATTACTATTTAATACATAAAGTTAATAAAATTTTAGATTTTTTTTAGCATATAATGTGATTTGAATTTTTATAAACGGATATATATTAAAAATTGTCTTAGGGTATTTGTAACCAAACAAGTATAACCACGTATAGAGCTCGGAATACATTTTTGGAGTACAATATGGTGCCATCACTTTTTGCTAACTTCGGGTCGGGTTTTTAACTAAAATTATAACCGATTCAATTATCCGGATCCTCCTTAAGATTACCGAATATTTGGGCCGGTTTTTAATCCATAGCGTACTTATTTACATCCAATTAATGCCCATTGTATCTTAGAAAAGATCTAATTTGCATGCCGAATTTTTAGGGCCGAGTTTGACAAAAAGAATTGAAAACCCTGATTATGTAATCACATCCTTATAATATAGCAACTAATTCAAGATGAATACATCTTAGAAAATATCTAATTTGCGTTTAATAAACGATTACATATTTGGTAAGATCTTATCAGCTTTAAATGTACACTATTAATCCAATAATATCAGTTGAGAATCATAATAAGAATATGCCAGATCATTCATTCCTAAATCATAACTAACAAATCGTAAGATGTATATTCTCAACTTACGAATCAAGAGTTTCTACAAAACTCTACCTACAACTGTTAACAGTATATATATATATATATATATATATATATGCAATTCACCATCGACTACAAGCATCTCTAAACTATTATAATATCATATCAACAAAATAATAGACCCGTGGTGTACCACGGGGTAAAACCTAGTTTAGCTATTATTGGATTAGTTGGCTCAGAAAACCATAATTTATAATAAGACGAACAATTAATGAACCATAATCTATAGTAAAAAGATGTCTCACATATCTGAGAGAGAGATCACTTAGGTTCTAAGTTTGCTCAGAACAGCACATTATGTATGCAGTATGCTGTGCTGTCTTGCTTTTTTTTTTTCTTATCACTGAACCAATTGTGACTTGTTCTCCGTATAACAGCTCTAGAGAGAAACAAGATGATGAAGCTCAAGCACCGCCACAGGTATATATTCATTTGCGGTCATGTATCTTAATTCTTGCATCTCATTGTAATTTTACAAATGCTTATGTTACTGCAGTCGCGATGGGAGATAGAATACGAGAAACGAAGATCTGAATCCATGCAGAACGAGTTCGAGAGATTATGGCTGTTGAAGGAGTAATAAACTTCCCACTTTGTTTGCTCATGTTTTTTCCATTTTGGTTGCTCATGTTTTTTTACACTTTGGTTGCTCATGCTTTTCCTTGAATTCTCACAGGAGAATGAGTGGACAAGATGACTTCCTTCATTTGTCTCTACTTATCAGTCAAATCTGCCAAGGATTGATAAGGTGTCAGATCTGATTCATTTATTTATAGTTTAGCTTAATTTTGTTTTTTTATCCCTTGTGTCGGACTCGAGTCTCCTTAGTTTGATCACGTAAACAATGTTTTTCCTTCCAAAATTTTATTATATTAAGAGTATTGAATTAAAAGTATCGATACACGTCTAAACTACCCGAGGAATGAAGTTGGATCCAAAATGTTTACGATGTTTTCTAACTGATTAAGCATCAATTATGTTTTATTTACATGTCCCTTTGGAATAATGACTTGTAAATTATCGAATGTGTCTCTATAAAAACTTTACGGTCTAAACAACAGTTCAAAGCCTAGAAGCAAACAAACTTGTAGACCTATTAATGAGTTTAATTGCTGACATGAGGAGTTTAAACTTTAAACTAGTCCTGACATTCGGGTACTCGGGTCGGGTTTGGGTAGGAACCGATCGGGTTCAGGTTTTTCGGGTAGAGGAGTTTAGGACTCAATAGGGTAAACAGAAAATATCGGTTCGGGTTCGGTTAGGGTTCGGTTCGGGTTTGGTTTGGGTCGGTTCGGGTCTAAAATTTAAAAACCTATAAATATCCGAAAAAATCGGGTATTATCCGGGTTCGGGGTTTTTTGTACCCGATTACCCGAAATTGAATCCGATAATCTGAATTTTATCCGATTACCCAGAAATTTTAATGTTAAATATTAAAATAAAATTTTTAAAATTAATTTTTTTAAAAATTGGTTAATTTTTTAAAAAATATAGCTAAACATTTCAATATAATTTTGGTTATTTTGAGTATTTGGATTTTCAGATCCGTTTTTTTTGGCCAGGCCTACTTCAAACACATCAATACTTTACTCATATGACAAGGATGGTAATTTGGTAATAAGCATAATTGCATCAGGCCTGGCTCATTATATTGGGTTGTGTGTGCAATATTTACAAAAGACGTTTTGTTTGCCGTACAGTATATAAGTTTGCTAAAATTAGGGAATTTATTTTGAAATTTGGGCTCTAGAATTTGATTATCCTACTCAAATAGTATGGGCCAAGAACCGAGACTGCACATTATACTTGCTTTACGAACACCATTTCTATATGTTAAAATTGTTGGCAGGAACTAGATTTATGGTTTTACGGACTGAAAATGTTATTAACTACCACAACAACAAAAAATGAAAAAACACATGTGTAATCATCCCTCAACTGAAATCTTGTGGCCTAAGCATCTCGAAGTTTCTATGTTATTTCCCTGCTTTTGGTTTCTTCAACCCCAACCTTAACTAATTCACATTCTCATTTATTGTTCTCTTCATATATAGTTATATAGATATAGTCCTCATGTAAAACTAGTCCAAGCTAAATTTTCTGAAACCACTCTCATATTCTTTTGGTAATATTTTTAGAAATTAGAAAGAAAATAAGAATAATTTAGAAGCTATATATAAAGTTTGTTCCACTAAAGAAAACCTCAAAAGTGTTAAATTGTCAGAGATAATTCATCTGTAACTTGCTAACTTTAAAGTAACGGTGTATACTGAAGGTATACCACAAAACTGACGTACGTTACTAGAACTATGTTCGTGAATAGAAATAAAGATGAGATTCCTTAAAGCTAAGATAAAAAATCAACGGCCAAGGTGAAGCATATTTGCATAAGTCTATATACCTTCCATACTAATGCCATGCATGAAACTAGCTACCTGGTCCTGGACCCTCTACAATTCGAGACACACTGTACTAGGGAAACTCAGTATACAATTAGAAACAAAACTGATGGTTACAAGCTTTTTGTATACTTTTTGGGTGTACGTACGTAATGGAGAACACCACAAAGCACAAAGCATGCCTTGCACGTGTCAACAGCATCTGAACACGTTGCTGGATTCCTTTTTTTTTTTGTTCCTATGCATTATCAGTTTTGTATATAACAGTAAACTATTGCTTAGACAAATCAATTTTTTTTTAAAAAAAATCCTACTTTTGTGAAGTAACAATATCAAATCTAACACGTAAACTCGAATGCACAAGGTGGAATGCAACAATTTATATTTGTGGAGGGTATACGGTAAAGGTAGTGTGTGGTTTCTGGATTCTCATTTTGTTCCTTTGCGATTTGGTTTGTATATAAAAGGTATTAAGACAAATTATATTTTCTTTGTTCTTTTTTTTTTGATAAACTAATTTTGTAAAGTAACAAAATCACCCGCTTTTGTAGAAAGTTTTTAGAATATTAATTTCTTGTCAAAGATTTAATATAATTTTTATCACATATTTCACTTCTATAGAGAAAATTTTCAGGATCATGATGGCTTATAAGAACAAATCTTGAAGTGAAATGTTTGGGTATCTATTCTCTGGATTCACAACCCGTTGTTTGTGATTAGAGAGGAGATTTCCAAAGTGTTTTGGATAACTATAATCGTATAAGAGTTTTAGAAGCACTTTACATTAGGCTTTATGGTGGGATATGACATATCTATAATCATATTCCGGAATCTGAACTTATATCACATAACTCATTTATGGTACTAAAATTTAGTGGACCACAGCTAGGAAAAAAGAGAAGTATTGGCGTGATAAATAAAGAAGCTCAGGAGTTCAGGAGAGTCAGGACTCTATAACTCATTTAGCTAGCTGTTCTCTCTCTCTCTCCCTCTCCCTCTCCCTCTCCCTCTCTCTCTCTCTCTCTACAAATTAATTGATAAGTATATAAGTGTGAGGTAAGAAACTAGCTACAAGGAATTAAAAAAATGTTTGATAGAATATGTGAAATGTGGAGAGAAATGAGGAGTATAACGGCAATGGTGGTGGTGCAGATAGCTACGGCAGGGCTAAACATATTGTTCAAGCTTGCCATGGAAGATGGTATGAACCCAAGTGTACTCGTGGCCTATCGTCTCTTATTCGCTACAATTTTCATGCTTCCTTTGTCCTTCATATTTCAAAGGTTGATTTTCTTGTATATGATAATATGGTTGTGTTTGTATGTTTTGATATTAATTAGATAATGTCTCGTTTTTAAACTACATGTGATCGATTAGGAAGAGGAAGCCGGAGTTTACATGGCGTCTGATGTTACTAGCATTACTCTCAGGGTTACTCGGGTACGTAGTCACTAATTGTCACAAACACATAAAAGAAAGAAGCGTTTTTCGGTTTTTTTTTTGGTTCTCTTGTGTCCCAAAGTTATGTGTTCATGTAATTAAAACCACATTATTTCAAACTGAAATTGAAAGCTATTTCGTTTTTTTTTTTGTTCTCTTGTGTCCCAAAGTTAATTATATGCTCATGTCTTTGTGACTTTGTCAAACTAAATCCATCTTCTTTCAGATGATTTTTTTTTTTTTTTTAATCCTAGATGGTTTGAATGTTACACAAGTTTGATGCTAAAATTCATATAATCCTAAATAAGTTCAATTCTCTATAGATTTTTCAAAAATACATATCGACTAGATAGCTAGTTAAGTCGTCGGGTACTTAGGGTGGTACTAAGTAGCTTCAACCATTTTAATTAATCAATATAATTATCAACCAGTGGTTTTACATTAAGATTCAACGTGTTACCAAAAACATAGAAGACTAAAACACTTGATTACTGAAATTAGTACGTAGTTGATAATATTGATTAAAAAAAACAAATATATATTGGAATTATAACACTTAATTAATGTGGTGATAATTGAACAGTGTGGTAATACTGAGTATCCTAACCATTGCGGGTCTGGCTCTAACGTCAGCAACATTCACCTCTGCTGCTGGCGTTCTCACTCCATTGATCACTTTCATCTTCGCTGCACTTCTTAGGCAAGTGACACACGTCAAATCAATTTGATTAATTAAGACCTTTTAATTAATACATATTTATACCATTATTATTATTTTGGTCGGAAATATTTATACCATTATTAAACAAAAGATATATAATCCATTTTCCATATAAAGGATGGAGAGTGTACGGCTTGGGTCGAGCGTAGGGTTGGCTAAGGTTTTTGGAACATTGCTTGGTGTTGGTGGAGCTCTTGTTTTTATTTTCTACAGAGGAAAAGAGATTCATCTATGGTCAACTCACGTTAACCTAGTGACCCAACCACGTGATGCTGCTACCACTCACCATATCTCTATCTTTGGTGCTCTTCTAGTTTTTGGCGGTAACATTTCCATTGCACTTTGGTTTTTATTGCAGGTAAGTTTTATCCTTTTCAACTTTCTTCTCCATGTATATTTTCATGTGTGTTTGCTCACTAAAGGCATGTTGTTTTTTACTCTTTTTGTTGTTTTCTTTTTTGTTTTACAGGTTAAGATAGGAAAAATATTTGGAGGGGCTTATTGGAACGCGACACTAATGAACATGATGGGAAGCATAGTGGCTATGCTTGTCGCTCTTTGCTGGAAACACGATTTAAATGAATGGAGATTAGGATGGAATATTAGACTCTTAACCATTGCGTATGCGGTAATTATCAATCCATCCAAATCAATAACGGGCTTGTTTGTATATGTATTAAATTCGTACTAGTCTGTAAGAGAAGATTCATTTAAGCATTTGAAATATAGAATTTATGTTGTCCATCGCAGGCAATTGTGATTTCTGGGATGGTGGTAGCTGTTAACGCATGGTGCGTCGAGTCTAGAGGGCCCCTATTTGTATCGGTATTTAGCCCTGTAGGACTAGTGATCGTAACGCTTGTTGGATCATTTTTGCTAGATGAAACACTTCATCTTGGGAGGTACAAAACTCATGTATATTGTATTGTTTTGTGGAGGTGGGTTTGATGTACGTATGTATATATAATATGGTTTAATTTTTACTTGGCAACATTACAGCATCATTGGTACAGTGATTATCGTGGGAGGATTATATCTTGTGCTATGGGGTAAAAACAAGGAAATGAAGAGTATCCTTACGATAACCTCGGATCATATTGAAACAAATAAGACTAGCAAAGACAACACCCTCAACAATCTTCCTACATTAAGTACAAATGTCCCTTGAATCCTCCTCTTACAAATCGACCATCGATCAATTTATAATACTCGTTATATATTGAACAAGTGAGTGTTAACAGGATGCTTCTATCTAACGACGATTTATTATAACCTTTGTATGCCTTTGTTCTATACCACATTAAAAAAAGAATCCATATTTTCAGATGTTTGATTATTTTCAAAAATAAGACAAAATTGTAAAATCTTTATTGGTTCTACTTAGTTTCTGTTTTGAGGCATAAATACTCTGTCATAATGCATGCCATTTCACAGTGTCATCTCATATTATTTCAAAACTTGTGAGCATAATATTTGTCAAACTATTTTTTATATGAAACAAAGAATCTAATTTAAAGTAGGGAACTTAAAATTAGATACATACATAAACAGAATATTATTTATCTTAAAATCGGAGTCATGCTCCAGTTGCACCTGCTAAAAGAACAACAGATGTTTTAGCCAATTTAGCAGTAGTTTATTCGGTTATCACTAATCGAAAAGGATGTGTTAAGGTATGTGATTTGTACCATAATCATCAACCTCACATTCATTATCATCACTCACATACCTTAACACACCCCTCTCTTAGAATATTGAAAATTATAACTGGGAAAAAAGGAGCCAAAGTAGGAGTTACAAAGGAATTAAAAATAGTCATTTTCTGATTAGTAACGTTCCAAAAAAAAAAAAAGATAAGAACAAATGGACAAGGTTCATCTAAACCTTCCTCAAAGCAACGAACCTAATCTATAGTTGTTGTAGCTCATGAAGTGTGTGCACCTAATCAAAATAGCCAGAAACAAAAACTCAAAGACTCTAATAAATATTCTTGTCAATGAAAAGGAATCCAAGTACAACTGGTAAACACACCATAGAGAAATTAGAAGAGAGATATGAGATGAAGAATCGACAAGAACAAATGGACAGTATAAGCCAATTTGCAAATTGTATAAACCACATAATATATATACAACGCAGCTAAAACAACTTAAATCTGGCTATGTAAGTAGTCGTTTAAGCAAGGATAAAATCAGCAAATAAGACCTTAACGCTATACGAGTCAGAGAAAGGATCAAGTTTGAAGATGGAACCGAACCACTCGAACTCCCCCCAAATCTCGCATCCCTCGGGTCCCTCACGTGCCACCAGGGAAATCTCGGCACACCAAAGCTCCAAACTCTCAAGACCTTCAGACTGCGCGTTCCACAAGATGACAATATTGTTAGCATAGTTGCTGCAAAGTCTGTTGATATCAAATCCCCACTGGTTAGAGTGTTGCAGCGCTTTCAAACCCTTCACTTCCTTCCAATCAAACTCATTTGGCAAACACCACAGTATTCTCCCGCAGGTACCACGACAGAATAAGAATTCCCCAATGCCACACCAATCTTTCATGTGTCCCGGGTTAAAATGTGTTTTCCCGCTTCTTACAAATCTACATTTACTTGGCGAGAAGGACAAGTTTTGACCGTCCTCATCCACCGCGTAAACCTCCTTGTCATCATCATCTTGTATCAATAGCACACTTTGTTGGATATTGAGGGGAAACGTGGGCATAATCACAAACAAGAAATCCCAAGTTTGGGTCTTGAGATCGTATACCTCTGCCCAGTTTGAGGAATCAGTGTCATCCTCACAGCCTCCAAACACATATACCTTCCCGTCTATCAGGTTTGCCGATGCGGAAGCACGAGCCATCTTCATGGCTGGAAGAGGGTACAATCAAAAAAGGAAGCATCCGAAGTGGGATTGCCGTTTTTGAGTCCACCGATGATGAAGATCCCCCAAATAACCACCACGAAAGCGGATGATGAATTCGGAGCCTGATACGAGTACGGTGTATGAATCGGTTTCAGCAGACGTTGGATGGGGTGGAGGACGAACCAGCGTGGGACTGGCTCTGGAAAGATGTGCAAGAGTACGTAGAGAGATGGCTCGATGCAACCCGTCTGATATCTCACGTCCCAGAGCTCAGGGGAAACTACGAGAGACCTGAGTTCCTTGGAGACGATAGCTAAAGCCGCGAGGTCCAATCTCGATACCTGAGCAAGGCAGTTCACAATCACCTCATCTGGTAACGACCATAATCCAGACACGTTCTTCTTATTGTGCGATGGCTTCAATTCCAACAATCTACGAGTCTCGCATCTTTCTTTCATTGATTGAATTTAATGGAGGAAGCAAGTAATACCTCTCTAGGACTATTGTGACAAGAAGAGATATAATATAGGGCAATTGACAAAAATAACACCATTTTAAGTTTTTCTTCCGCAATTATCACATGTTTTTAAATGTTCCAAAACAAGCACAAATTTATATTTATTAAAAAAATATTAATAAAATTAAATCAATGTCGAAATCGTAACATTGCAACCACTATGTGTTCTCTCACTCATCTTTCTTTCTGATTCCAAACCTAATTACCGACGAACCCAATCGAATCTGAATCAAAGGTGATTCATGAAGTCGAAGTCAATGAAATCAGTAATTGCGACACTGCAGAGGAGCCCATGCATCGATAACATTCAACTCCAGTGAATTTAATTTTGGTAAAAGTTGCATAATCGACAGGAGAGAAGAAGAGGAAGTTGGGTTTTCCGGTGCTAGATCTTTTCTCTCCTCTTGTCTGTTTCATTCTTCTATTTATCACCCTCAATTGCCACACTCTTCAACACTTTTGTTTGATGTGAGTCTTGGTTTTAGAGATTTCTCTAGTGGTAGTTCTGATGTTAGTGATGGTGAAATTTAATCTAAAGAGGATAATGATGTTATTGATGAAATTGGGGTCATTTGTGTTGAATCGAGTACTAATCCCAAAGAAGTATGTAACGATCTGATCAGAGAGGTTTTAGAACGGTTTTGACTTGCCAGGAAACCTACAATTAGGTTCTTTTGTTGGGCTGCAGAGAAACCATAGTTTGCTCATGATTCAAGAACATGCAATTTTTATGTTGTATTTTTGTTAGGCTGCAAAGAAACTTCATAATGAGTATTGAAGCAAAGACTAGACAGTTCGATGGTTTTGGTTCTTTAAGAGATGGGTATGTAAAGTCTATTGAATTTGGATACAGTTCTGTGAAGTTTTTAAGCTACAGTTTTCATCTTATGAAAATTCAGGAAAGATTCCTCGAAATTCATGAAAAGTTCCTTAAATTTCAAGATGACCTTCGTAAAAAGTTTGGATTTCAGGATGAACATTAGGAGGGATAATCAGACTCTATAATGATGTGGTCTTTAAGACTATGTTTTGTTAGTTAATCTTTGGCTTCTCTTGGATTGCTTGTGAATCTTAATTTGTATCAGATTCCTTTTTAAGTTTCTCAAACATCTACTGCTTTGATACATTATGTAGACCCAACAAGAATAAGTAAACTAAATAGCTTGAGTTCGTCGTATATCAAGTGTTTGTTTGCATATTCTATTTTAATTGTTCTAAGTTGACAAGGTGTGCTAGTTTTTGCTTTGCTAATTAAAGACACATTAAAATATTTAGGAATTGTGTCTATTTTTTTTTTACAGAATGCAAGAGTTCTCTACTGCTTATGGTTTTGTGGAGATAAACAAGAGCTTAGTCGAGATAGTAAAGTATATTGTAAACAATACCTTCAATGAGGCTTTCCTACATCCAAAATCACGTCTAAAATGCAGCACCAAATGTTCTTAATCAACAACAATGTTTTGGAGAAGTCTCGTGAAAAAAGCTTGCATACAAGTCCTGTGAAAAAGACTTGGAAGATTCAATAGCCATGGTGAAATCAATGAAAAAGTGTGGGATTCGATTCAAATCTCTCTCTCATGTTTTGATCTCTTTATTGTGTGATCATTAATTTTGGAGTATCTTCTGAAAATTTAGTTGTTTTGGAATTGAAATTGTGTTGTAGGTGAGCTTGACAGCATTTGCTTTCTTATTCTCCGAGTTCGTTCAGTACAATCAAACCCAAGTTGACAATATAGCTGAACTTGAGAGAATGTGAGCTGATTGGTTTAGTTAGAATGATAACATTTTCTTATTGATAATGATGGCTCTCAGACTAGAAATCATTCACATATCATCTCCCATCACAGTCACCTTTGAAGATTGAGGAAGTATAGTTGAGAATTCATGAAGACTTTCCTGAAACTTATTCCCTGATTTCAAATTTTATTGCAGGGAATGGGGTTGAAGATTTCTCTAAGCTATGTAATGCTGCAGATGATACAAGATGCAAGTATGTTTTGGATATCTACAGATGAGACTGTGTTCCTTTATCCAATTTTACTATATATATTGTTTAGACATATATGATGCTTGAGAAACCTTTTAAATTTTTTTGGTACTTGTATGATGTATAACATTCTCACATGTTTATGTTAGCACTTTGCATTAACTGTGACTGAGTTTCATGAAAGATTGTATGAAATTCGGAAAAGATTGTATGCAATTCGGGAAGGATTCTAAGAACTTTAGGAAGGATTTCCTTGAACTTCATAATGGCTTTCATAAAAAAGTTTAGATTCCCAAACATCAGAATGTGCACAAAAATAAAATCATTACCCATTAGTAATGGAATAATCTACTAATATTTGACACATTGATTCAAAATACACCAAAAATATATATTTAGAAACACATATATTTAAATTTTTGAAGGGTTCAATAATATTTAGGAATGACTTTTTGAAATTCAGGATGGTCTTCATAAAGATAGTAGTTACCAAAGATTACATGTTTAAAGTGTTCTTGCTTAAATTCAGGATGGTTTAAACATGTTGTGTGCTCTGCCATGGAACAACATACTCAACTTCCTTACACCGTACTGTTTCTTTCTTCTTTGCTGAAATCAGTATGTAAAAAACCCACATAACAATTATACACATCAAAGTTATCAAACACTTCTCCAACACAAGACACAAGATAATTCTATCTTGTAAAGAAACATTGCAAAGACATCACAAACATAACACTAAAATACTTCATAAAATCCTTTTAGGAAGGTCTTCCTAATATTTATGAAGGCATTCTTGAAATTTAGGAAGATCTTCCATAACAACGAACATAAACTTCCACTCAAGTGTCCATTTTCTCATCTTCATCATCAACTCTCTGCTTTGTTCTTAAAATATCTTCTATCATGTATATCATCAATCACTTGAGTTAGAGCTGAAAACCTTATTCAACAACATGATCAGTCCATGAATTCAATTTTTGTTTTAACATTACTTCAAGAGATATCTTATATATCACATTTAAACTAATTCTACAACACTACCAGATTGATTAACCTTAAAATTCCAAGAAACACTACCAAGTTGATCTGTGCCATTAGCAAAACAATTTAGAAACTCATAGCAAACTATATACTTTACCAAATTCAACCACTTCTAAACAGCTTACAAGTCTTCTCAAAAGAATCATAATTCATAAGAATACTTAAAACTCTCCCACATAATCTTACCATTATTTCTATCATCTTGTAGCATAAGATTCCCAGAATCCAAGTAGCTGAATCACACTCCTTTCTTCCACCTCTCACCACCATATCCATTGTTGTTCCTCTTCCTCTTCGACGATCTCTCTCTTTGTCCTGATGACAAGAGTCTTCCACCAACTCCAGCAAATCTGTAAACCATATTCTTAATATGTAATTTCTCGATTTGCTTGGTCTCTTATCATCGTCTTTTTTGTATTTATCCTTTTCTTCATCATCTTTGTTGACTTGGAAGTGATTATTCAAATTCAGAGGTAGTCATGTGAGAGGGCGAGCTGAGATTGGAGCAGGGTTCAAATCCAACTCTTCATTTCGATTATCGAAAGGCCAGGTCGAGATAGATCCATACTCTGTTTTTTAGATCGGAATCGTTTACGCATTTTTCGGTTGTGTGCCTACACAGAATAGCTGACCGGTCAACGTGGGAGCCCAAAACGAGATGCAACGACGGCGATGTTTCTCCTGGAAGTGGCTGAAGATGAGCTAAATCTCAGATGTGGTGATTCACGTCACGACAAGCTTCACTAGAGAAATCCAAAATCGTGAGTTTAATTTTTAAAATAATAAATTCTGTATATAAATTAAATATCAAATATCACTTAATGCTACATTTAGAAAAATTAAGCTTATGTGCTATTTTTGGAAGAGCTAGTCTAAAGTACTTCTCTATAATATAACATTATATACAGCTTTCGTCTAATTAAAAATAAAATAATAGTATTTGCTGGCAAAAATAGAAAAGGAAATAAAAGTAAGTTGAAACTCGAAAATATACTATTAAACAATTAGATCTAAATAATGCCTCAAATTCAGAAAACATATTAAAGTTACTGATAATAATTCGATTTGATGGTTACGCGACTGTAATTTTATATTTTGTTGTTTTTGTAGAATTAAAAACTTTATTTTTTACTGCAATTTTTAAAACTTAAAATATGTTGCTAACTATTATTGTTTGTATATGCGGTAAATTAATATATTCATTATCTATTCAAAATAAAATAAATTAATATGAATAATTAAAAAAACGTTTGATAAAAAAACCAAAATTAATCTCTTTGAAATTTAATTTTTGGGGGAAATATACTCTACAAAGACGTTGTCATTTGCTATCACAAGCAAGTCCTTTGTTTTATTTGTATATATATAAGATGTTCCTTAGATCTTCCTCGCTTTAAATAAGAAGAACGAAGACCTCGAACAAGAGTCGAGTTATTCGGATATTTTGATCAATTAAAAATAATATTAAATCATCTTAATTAAAAAATTCATAATTATGCTAAAATATATTGTTCAAAATATCAAAACTTTAACAATTTTCTATTCATCATAATATTGATTAAGCTATTAGAGAAAAAAAAAAGAAGCAATTACATGATTTTATGTAACTTATGTTACATTATCATGTTAATTTTGTTTTGAAATTAATTTTTGTTTCTTTTGGTGGAATCGAAATTAATATTTCTTGGTAAAGGTTTTTGTTAATTACTTACATATTTTGAATGGTTCAAAAACAAAATAGTCAATTTTGTCAACCCAATTTTAATTATATTAGTATTTTTTTTTTTTTAATTCTTAACCTACCTACATCCTTTCTCGGTAATTGATTCTCCAAGCATCCTTTGCAATTCGTACAAGAAAAATCACCCGTATAGGCTATAGATTCTCGAGTTGACATAGCGGAGACCATACGACACCATCCTAGACACAGAAAAGAATAACTCATTCACTCGTATAGGCTTCGTCTTGCCTCTTATTAAAAACATGTACACGTATTTAAGCATAAATGCATATATTTTAGATTCTACAAGCAAACAAATAAAAAAGATTGGAAATATGACATCTGCGTATCGTCCAAGAGTTATTGTTAATGGAACAAGAAGAACAAGAACGTTCCATTACTTCTATTGTCGTCATTGTAGCCGTTCCATTAGGCTGACTAGCTATGGTCTATATGGTCCCTTATGTCCTTTCTGTTCTAGAGAGATCAATCTCCATGATGAGCTTGACATTATGAGGCCAAGCCGACCTTACTGGGATAGCGATACCGACTGGATCACGTTTCATCTTGTCAACCAACCGAGAAGTAACCGGTTCAGTCATGATGATCTAGTTTACAATACCGATGAGGAATTCGCTGATGTGATGCCCAGCGTACAGATCGGTCCACCACCGGCCTCGCAATCCGCCATCCAGGCTGTGAAAACGGTGATAATCACGGAAGAGGATTTAGCGAAAGAGAAGGTTTGTGCGATATGCAAGGAGGAGTTTGAAGTTGGAGAGGAAGGAAAAGAATTGAAATGCGTGCATTTGTACCATGCAAGTTGCATTGTGTCTTGGTTGAACATTCACAACACTTGTCCCATTTGTCGCTTTGAGGTTAACTTAGGTGTTTCCGAAAGTAACCTAGAAGAAGGAGGGTCGTCTCACCACGTTGACAATGATCGAACAAATCGGTTTAGGACTCGAGTATGTTCTTTGTGGCCTCTTCGGATGATGATTGATTGGGTACATAATCTCATAGGTAAGATTCCAACTCCCAATATAACTTTCATGGCTTTCCTATTATGCTTTTACGTTTTTTAACTATGATATTTTTAATTAACAATTAAGAATATATATAATTTCGCAGATATAAGAATAACAAACTCTTGACAAAAAAAAAAGTGAAAGAATTGCAAACAAGAATGTAGGAAACTAGGAAAATTGACTTAAGTTAATAATGAAAGAGAGGAGAAGAGAAAATCACATAAAGAGGCAAAGAGGGTAAAAAGGCTAGAAGCGGCGTTTATCGAACATTTCATGAAACAAAACTTAGGCATTATCAAGACTATATTCTATAATAATCTTGGTAAGGTGTAGCAACATATAAATAAAAAATCTTGGTAATAAGCTCAGTTCTCTACTAGCTAGGGTTCCATGATCCCTCAATAGTCTGAAATCGCTTTGTCTCCCCTCTCTTTGCTTCTTTCTCTATCGAAGACAGTTTAGTTGGTACGGTTTCAATACCCTCACCAACCCTTCTTAACTGTCGTTTATCTTATTTTTTAGTCTAATTTTGTAAAGCCGGGTTGTGACTTTTTCGGTTTGTATAATCTCCCTTTAGAACATCTACAATGGGAGAAGTCTTCAATGTTTCTTAAGAAATGTTTTTACTCGGAGAACTTTGAGAACCGTTTTCTCTCCTTCTCTTTCCTTTTTATATTATTTTATTAATTTTTAATAAAAGAATTTTTGGGTGAGCAACTACTGCTGTAGACGGTCTTAAAGCTTTCCATTGACTTCACTAATCTCTACCAAATACTTGGGATGAGTCTTGATAGAATTTTAGGTGGGTGATCTGATCAAAATAGTCGTTAAAATAAGATGAAAGTGACAATGTGTACGAAAAAGACAACACACTCGAAGCCCATAATCAAGATATCGTATCAAATCAAATAATCAAAAATTATCACCCAAGTTGTATTATTTAAATAATTCCCATACTAAATACATGCCACCCCCTTGATGTTCTTTATAACACAACAAATCAAATATAATCATCAACCATGAAAAAAAAAAATTACAAAATAGAAAAAGAAAAGAAATGGTGAATACAAAAAGTGCACTTTTGTTTTCCATGGTCTTCATGGCATCATTACCATCTCTTTCCCACGCAGTTTTACTTAACGGCCTCCAAATTAACGCCGTCCAAGTAACTGGTGTCTTGCATTGTTCCCTTAACGGAAACGTAAACGCATCTCCACTCATTGGCGCTACCGTTCACTTGGTTTGCGACGGCTCAAGCACTGACCTAGCCCAAGCTGTCACAGATAAATCTGGACTGGATCATTCAACATTATGCTTGCATGGACTTTAAGGAAAATAAAATATTATTGCAACTTGCATGTATGTTGTTGACTTGTTGTAGTCTATCGTTGTTTGTCAAAAATAATAATAAGCGATGCATATGGTGCTATGCACCAGCCACGACACCATGTTGAGCTCTCTTTTGTAACAGTACTTCTTTGTTTTTTATCATCAAAAAATAAATTTTATTGTGGGTACCCGACCGAATAAATTTTGTTCATTCAGTATTTGTTTGTTTTGAAAAAAAAATTTGATGTGTCTTGTTAAACTCTTATTTTTTTCACAATAATATAAAATAAATAATTTTAAGATCAAAAAAATGTTCAAGATATGATTTAACTAGCCAATTAAAATCTCTTAATTATAAAACAAGAAGGAGATTATTTTTTACATTTCAATATTCCAAAATGTACTTTATGATAGACTTTGATGTCAAACCCACATGAAGAAGAAAGAAAAAACAACAATCGTGGCTTCTATTTTTGGAGAAGATGCACTAGAGGGATCGGAAGCTTTTAACTAACTATATACATCTTATAACAATAAGTGGATGCTCTAAACGTGTCAAGAGTGTGATCCTAATGCTAATGAAGAATGATTTTTGGTCATGATTGTTATGTTTTTATTTTTTATGTTTTAATGATATGAATATGGAAACGTATGACGACCCTAGCTAGGACGACCTGAGGGCTTAACTTCAAGATTTTTCGAAGCTATATGGAGCACTGTAAGAAAATACTTTAGTAGAGGTGTAGCCTTGTAACACCTTCAGTTGGAATTCGTTTTCAATTATTTTTAAGGATTGGATATGTCTAAGATGACTACAAAGTTAGTGCACTGTAATCTGAAAAAGAGGTTTAAACCGTATAGATCATATAAATAAAGCCTCGGCCCAATATGTAGGCCCAAAGTTAAGATTAGAAAAAAAAAAAAAAAAA
>NC_025691.1:18135224-18169310 GCF_000633955.1 Camelina sativa
AAAAAAAAAAAAAAAAAAAAAAAAAACATGATGATGTGTTGGTAACCACACGCGCGTTTATCGAATCGTCGAGCCTCTCTCTCTCTCTCTATATCTCAAAATTCAAAATCAAAAATTCAAAATCACTTGAGAGCTCTCTCGTAAAGCTAAAACACCGATCTCTTCTCATCACGACCATACCTATCCAAATTTGCTAAATCAAGAGACGAAGAAGATTCAAATTTGCTACAATGGTGAGAATTTCTGGGTTTCTTCTTAGAGATCTTAATTTTTCAAAAAAAAACCCTAATTTTTATTTTATTTTAGTGAGATTGTGTTTTGATTCCTGAATTTTCTGAATTTGTTGTTGTTACTGAGTGTGATTTTAGGGAGGTGAAGGAGAAGATCTAGAGCCGCTTTTTGATTATCGTCGTGTTCAGCCAGCCAATTTTGTTTGTATTGATGGTGAGGTTTTTAATTTTGGTGATTGAGCAGCGCAGAGTCATAAATAAAGATGAGTTTTTTTTTTTTGCTTCCTTAATTACTCTGTCTCGCTTGAAATCTTTGTAGACGATGATGATGATGATGCCTCGGTGACGCCTATTTCAAAGAGAGCTAAAAAAACTTCACAAACTGTAAGAAAGTGATCTTTTATGATTTGGTTCTGTGAGCTCTTTGTTTTTAACTTAAAAATTCACAATGGGGAAGGAGAACAGACTATAGAAACTTAAGGATTATAAAGAGTGTTTCTTTTGGTTACTGATTCAGAGTCTAAACCTATGATGAATATCATCATCCCTCTTGGAATCTTGAATCTTTGTTTTGGTTTTTGAAACCTATCGATTTGCTTTTATGTAGGTTGAAAAGTTTGATGATGATGTGAAAGTGATTGAAGTAACGGGTGATGAAGATTGGTTGATTCCTCCGCCTAAGGTTATCTTCGACAAAAATAAGGAGTCTGTTGAAGATTCAACCATTAAAGCATTGAGGTAGTTTTGTTTGTTTGCTTGTAATCTCATCTCTAGGCTTTCCCACGTTGCTGTTAGAGGCAACAGTTTTTTTCAATTCCAAATTTATAGCTCTTGGTTGGTTTAACTTTCCCATAAAAGCGTTAAATTTGGTAAGTCATTATCTTATTATTTTGTTAATGCATACTGATGATACGATTTCGTTAAGAGTGATTAGTCATATCCTTCTACTTTTTTTTTTATTGCTATCCGTGAAGAGTCTTATTGTTTATACTTTGATTTCATATTCCTAAACTGAAATATGTAATGTAGGACGAAGAAGATGGAGCTCATGTCATTCACAAAAACTGTAGCAGATGTGATGCAGGAAGTTGAGGAGTCTGCTAAAAGGGAGATTGAAGTATCACTCAATCCACCTTCAGAGGCTGCTGATGAGGCACCACCAGAGCCTACGAATGACAGGGCCAAGATTGTCATTACAATTCAGGACAAAGATGAAAAGAAGCAATGCCGAGTGTTTGCGGTTAGTTTTTTTTTGCTGCTTGCGGCTCACTACCCAACCTGCCATCAACATGCACCTTGCTAGGCAAAATTTGTATGTGGGATAAGTAGGCATAAGAGTTGGTTGTTATGTCACCCGATAGCTAGATATTACGAGCTTTCTAGGAAAGCATGAGTATAGATTGGGGATTGAAAGGGGTTGAGTTTTTGAGTAGTGTCCCTGTCCTTAACAGTGTGTAAATTATGAGATGCCTTTGTATACTGATGTAGAATTGGTATTTTCCCGTTTTGTTGTAGGATGAGAAGTTTGAGCAGGTTTTCAAAATGTATGCAGAGAAAGGTAAGCTTAACCTGCAAAATCTTGTATTTATTTTTGACGGTGATAAGATTGATCCATCGACCACTCCTGCTGAACTTGATATGGAGGATCATGATATGATCGAAGTACACACCAAGAAAAGTTGACAAATAGGTAACTAATGAAAGTCCTCTATCTTTTTTCTTGGGTCTTATTCCTGATACGATGATGCTCATTCTCTTTGATTAAATTCAATCAGGCATAAATCAGACTGAAACCACCTGCATGTTGCTTCTGTCTGCCAAATCTAGAATGTCAATCCGTTCAACTTTTGCGAAACCACCAGAGTTTTGTTTTGTATATCAACATGGGCATGGAAGGGGATCTCTGCTAACACTGGTGTTGTATCTGTGACCTTTCTCATTTTATCGGATCTTTCTTTCTTTTTTTCATCGGTTTGATAGTAGATTCAGCTTTTTATTTAGGATGTACAATATATAAGATAAACCGGGACCATTTTGATCTTAACTAAACCAAAGAAATCCATTCTGAAATTGCCTGACAATTTTATAACAATCAAAACTATTGTGTAAGCAGTATGGTACCTTCATGATTGAAACAAACTCAAAAATTACTATTGTGGAAGCAGTAAGCTCTGACAAAAACGCTACAGAAGCATCTAATCATTGTAAATGTCGTTTTTAAGAATAAAAAAGACATATCTTTCGTTAAAAAAAAATATATATATAAGATATTTTTCTAAAAAGCGTATTGTATAGCTTATATCTTCTTTTTTAGTTCAAGTTTAGTTTGAAACCGGATGGATATTTGTAGTTATGTTTGGTCCGGGGTTGGGTACGTACGACATGTGGCATGGACTTATTGGTTAGGAAAAGGTAAGCTTAGAGATGATGGGTCGAGAAAGAAGCTGTCATAGTGTTACATACGTCCGTGGCTTCCCCATATCTCACGTGCATACAGATAACGTAATCACCAATTTGTAAGTCCCCACCTTTTTTATCTACGTGGCTTTGCCACATCATCCTAACCGACGGATTTTATCAGATAGGAAAGTTCTTAAAACAGAGAAAGCCTTTTTTTTTGTGTCACCAATCACTGGTTCTGTAGTTCTCTCCTCGGTAAAAACTTTTTCCTCTCTTTTTTTATTTACTTTTATTGTTCGATCTTTGAGATCTCTGATCGATTTATAAACTTTTTTGATGTAACAGGGACGAATCTCTTTTATTATGTTATGAAAAAAAAATGGAAAGAGTATGCGAGTTTTGTAAAGCGTATAGAGCAGTGGTTTATTGTATAGCCGATGCAGCGAGTCTTTGTTTGACATGTGATGCAAAGGTTCATTCAGCTAATTCACTATCTGGACGACATTTACGAACGGTTTTATGTGATTCTTGTAAGGACCAGCCTTGTGTTGTTCGATGTTTTGACCATAGAATGTTTCTTTGCCATGGATGTAACGATAAGTTCCATGGTGGTGGTGGTGTCTCTTCTGAGCATCATAGAAGGGATGATGTGGCGTGTTACACCGGGTGTCCTCGTGCTAGAGATTTCGCGGTTATGTGGGGTTTTCGAGTTATGGATGATGATGGTTCGTTAGAGGAATCTTTACGAATGGTTAAACCTAAGGGACGATCCGAGATGAAAAAGGTTTGAATCTTGTTTTGTATATAGATTCGTTACTAGTTTGACAGTAGGACTAATCCTTAAGGCGTTTACAGTGGCCAAGAGGGAACCACAACGATCTTGATTTATAGGGCGAGTCCTCAACCCACTCGAAAAAACCATTATGCCATATGCTCTTAGTTCTTTTGTATATATGTTTTAAGCTTTGTAGATGAATAGATCTCTCAGTAGCTGCTGATGTACCGATGATTTTTGATGGTTTCAGGTGCAAAGAGAAGCTGGTTTTGTCTTGGAACAGATTCTTGAATTGGAGAAACTTCAGCTCAAGGAAGAGAATGATGGTTTGTCTTTGATAGAACGAGCTGATCCTTCTCCATTGGAGCTTCCCAAGAAATCTGAAGAGTGGTTAAATGATCTTCCGCAGAACGGAAAAGAGCTGATTGTTGACTTTTCACACTTGTCCTCGTCTTCTACACTTGGTGATTCCTTTTGGGAATGCAAAAGTCCATATAATAAGAACAATCAGGTTTGGTTTTATATATATATCATACATTACATAGTCTCTTTGTGGAACCATTAATATCTACATGAGAGTAGCTCTGTTTCCTGCAGTTGTGGCATCAAAACCTACAAGACATTGGAGTTTGTGAAGAGACCGTTTGCGATGATGATGACTTCCATATACCTGACATTGATATCACTTTCAGAAACTTTGATGAAGAGCAATTTGGAGCTGATCCTGAGCCGATTGCAGACAGTAACAACATGTTCTTTGTTTCTTCCTTAGACAAGCCAAGAGAGGTTTGAAATCTCTTCTAATACTAAATCCGTTTTATACTTTCATTTCATAACCTAAGATCTCTCTACCTTTTGATGTGTTTCAGATGAAGACATTTTCTTCTTCATTCAATAATCCCATATTTGCACCTACACCAGCTTCATCATCTATCTCATTCTCAAATAGCCAAACCGACTACCCTCACAACCACTCAGAGCAAGTAATCTCATTTTGTTCCCCTCTCTCTAACAATGCACGTCAAAAGGCCATCTCAAGGCTCAAGATGAAGAAGAGAGCACGAGCGTAAGTCTTTTTAATAATATAGATGAACTTAATCCCCATTTATATCCATACAAAAAGAGTCTATCTTAAACCTTTCATAATCTGGATTCAGGGAGGAGAAATGAGCTTAGTATATCTTAAACCTTTCATAATCTGGATTCAGGGAGGAGAAATGAGCTTAGTATATCTTAAACCTTTCATAATCTGGATTCAGGGAGGAGAAATGAGCTTAGTATATCTTAAACCTTTCATAATCTGGATTCAGGGAGGAGAAATGAGCTTAGTATGGTTCCCAAGACAACGCATAGCTACTGGATTTGTACCATGCCCTTTTGTACATAAGACTCACTAATCTACCATTTCATCTATGATCTATTTTTAATTTTTACATGACTCAGTTTCTTGCATGTAACTGTGTATCTGAAACTGATTATTTTGCTTCAACATTTACTTTGTTAATCACAGACAGGTTCTTACACCAAATGTCACCAGAAATGACTTTTTATCAGTAATGATAAATCACAAAGGTTACTTAATAAACAATGACATTGACACAATGATGATAAGGGAACAGTGTAAATAGGGAAACTTCTGTGTTACCAGAATCATAATTAGTACTGTTTTTGATGAATCTTGACAAGACACATTACAAAAGGGGTTAGTTATAGTTGTGATAAATAAGCAAGATTTATAAACAAAAACAAAAATGACCAATATGATCCCTTGAAAATAATCTTCAAAATCAAGCAATTAGTTGAAACAAATGATTCTCTTAACCACAATTGGGCCATGTTATTAGTATCTCCAGCTACTTATTATGGCTTCTTCCTACTTATTAGATCACGGACACTCCTCTTAAATCATCTACATCATAATATATAGTTTTATAACATATGCTCAAAAATATAGTGGCATAGCCGTAATTATTAATAGCTCGAAGACTGGTTTGTTTCTTTTCTGTAACCGTAACAACCACATAAATTTTTCCTTAATTACTTATTTAATTTAAATGATTAAATCCTTATAATTTCCCTCGCGATGCGAATCGCAAAAGCACTGTATAAATACTCTGTGTAGCTTCCTCTCTCGAGTTGCTTTCTCTCTCTAACTCTCTCTCTCTCGCTAGAGCCAAGAAATTTTTCTCAGTCGTTCGTTTCGCTAAATTTTCCCGGCGGTGTTTCTCTCGTTTTCCCGGCGGTGTTTCTCTCTTACTTCAGGTGATCTTCTATCGCTTTTACTTGTCAATTTCGTCTCCGATTCTTGAATCTAATCGTTTGATTTTGAAACCGCTTTGAATCTATAGATGAGATTATCTTTCCCGGAAACTTAGATCTGATTTTCTCGGGAAAAATTAGATCTGATTTTGAACTTTCCGATCATCAGTTGCTTGAATACGGTTGTTTGATTCTTCGCGATTCCGTTATAGATGCTTAAATTTTTGATTTCTTTGTGGCGATTGTGTAACAGAACTACCGGAAAGATGGAAAACGAAATCGCGCCGTTTAACTACAGCGGAAGCTCAGCCGGTGTCGTCGGAATCAAAAAATCCCAAGGAGACTCGTCCTGCGGCGGCGGCGGAGGAGTCGTTACGTCGTCTCTATTCTCTGATCAGCTCTACAAATCGAGTCGCAACATCATGCAGCAGCGTCAAGATATGGTGAATCGAGAGGCGTTGTGTTACACGCGTCTCCATGAGGCTTCGCTGGAAGCAGAAGCGCTTCGTCTTGAGAACACTGAGCTCCGATCGATGAATCGTCACCTCAAGAATGAGCTTAACAGTCTCATCAGATCCTCGATCCAGAGCCGACTCGATTGCGATAGGGTTCCGTTGCGGATGCTTAGCAATCTTTCGATCGGAGGTAAAGACGCTGATGGAGTGGAGAATCAGAACCGTACGGTTAAGCGAGATGACGTTAGTGATGAGAGTCCGACGAGTGTTATGGAGAATGAGGATATGAACCGTTCTTCGCTCCCTAAGAGCATCTCTGTGAGATCTAGCGGTTACTCTAAGGCGAGCCAAGGTGGTGGTGGTGGAGCTGCTCAATCTGGAAAATCTCGTGGAACCGTATCTAAGACTGGGACTTGTGGTGGTCAGCTCAGTACGACGGTAATTATCTTTTTTGCTTCTTTGTTTTCTTTGATTACTGTGGGTTTAGTAATAATTTGGTTTAGTGTTTTGGTAATCATTGAGAATGTTGACTTGGTTCACTGTTGAATGTGATTACAATCAATGTTTGTTAAAGTTGACTGTTCTGCTTGTAACATTCGTACATTCGCAAAAGGTTTTGTGTTGAGAACTCAGTCAATTAAGTGTAGTTTTAGATTCTTGAGCAGGGTAAAGATACAAAAGAAGAAATGTTTTGATGCTGTTTGCTTTCTCTGAAGTATGAAGTATAGTTGTAAGAATAATGGTGATGAATGAAATGAAATGCAGGAAAATAAAGCATACCTGAGAAGAGGCTTTAATTTGAAAACCAGTGTTGGTAACAATTTGCTGTTCTGCTTGTGAAAGAAAATGAAGAAAAAATTGTGTTGATGCTGTTTGCTTTCTCTGAAGTCTGAACTATATAAGTTTTAAGTAACCATTGATGGTGATGATTGAATGAAATGCAGGGAAAAGTAGATATAGGAACGGTTTTAGTTTAGTGTTTTGGTAAGTAGGTAATCGTTGAGATACAATAGATTTGATCAACTGTTGCATGTGAGCTACATATATGATTCCAATCTGCCTTGTTTTGATGATACCAGAATCCTCTAGTACTCTGCTTTCTTTGAACTCTAGATGTAAAAAGAGTAGCGGTGGATGAATGAATGAAATGCAGGAAACAGTATTTTTGAGAGGAGGTTTTTAACTAGAGTCGGTTTTGGTTTAGTGTTTTGGAAAATAGGTAATCATTAGGACACTATATAGACTGTTGAATCTGTGCTGCATATGATCTGTGTTCTATTCTTCTGCTTTTTTTGAACTATAGATGTAAAGAGTAATGGTGGATATATGAATAAATGAATTGCAGCAAAAGGTGTATGTGCGAGGAGGAGGAGGAGGGAAGAAAGAAGATCAGGAGGAGGAAATAGAAGTGGAGGTCTACAATCAAGGGATGACAAAGACAGAGCTGTGCAACAAATGGCAAGAGACAGGGACATGCCCATATGATGACCACTGCCAATTCGCTCACGGCATTAAGGAACTCCGCCCAGTGATCCGCCATCCCCGTTACAAGACTGAGGTTTGCAGAATGGTTCTTGCTGGTGATATCTGTCCTTATGGTCACCGTTGCCACTTCCGTCACTCACTATCCGAGCAGGAGAAGCTCGTGGCTGCTGGTTACAAACCCAAGTCATCCTTGAAGCTGCATACATGACCCTGGTTGTCTAAACCCAAGTCAGTCCTCCTTCCAGCTGCTTACATGACTTCAAAGGTAAAGCGGAAAAAGGTCCGAAACTCATACATAATATTCCACAGATAGTACAATGATGGTATTGATACCTATTGAAACGATTGGCAAATATAGCATTTGGTAAAAAGTGAATAAATAATGTGCATAAGTAAGAGCGTCCTGGAAACAGTTCGAGTCTAGTAGTTTGTTGTTTGATATTTTTTTTTCTGGTTTATTCTGAGACTTTTAAAACCGAGGAAAGTGTATATCATTGGTTGTTCATATGTGGTGAATGAACTAGTTATAAAAGGAGTCTTTTGATATACTTTGTACCAATTTGCACTCAAACAAGAGGAAAGGCCGTACATATTATTTGAACGAAGCGAGGGCTTAATTAGAGAGTCTAATTCATCGATGTAAGAAATATCAACGTTGTGTTTGTGTATGTAAGGCATATTGTAAATTTCTTAATGGGAGGTTTTAGATATTCCATGTAAATATTAATATTGAATGAATGTAAAATTTTATTCATCAAAAAAACATTTTCTTTACAACAAGTGTAACGTTTCTGAATTATAAAGCTTTAATACATGGAGGATAAGGATATCTGTGTAGTTTTGATGGTCTGATATTAAAAGTAGGAGGAGCTTGTTTCGAACGGTCTTGTCTATCCGTTTACCAAGGCGCTGAGCTGAGATGGGGTTTTCGCCATGCCTGCTGTTGTACGCTCCTGCCAGATGAATTTAAAAACATACTTTTACCCTAAGCACATAACTCTAGACATGTTCTCCCGATTACAAACTTTGTGTAAACAGTTTTTTTAGAATTATACTATGATTTTGAAAATCCTGTGTTATTGAAATAAACCGCTTCACATACATATGTATACTTTAGTCTTAGGGTAGATTAATCCTAATCTCATAAATAATAATATTCAAGGCCCGAATCTCTGTATTAAGTTGTGTTCATTTAGCATACATCATTAGAAAACAGAAAAAAAAAAAATCAAATGACAAAGAAGAACATCTTAGTTATACGGATGATTACGTACGTTTAACAATATTGGTAAAAAAACTTGTTGTTATACGATCCTTGAGATTGTTCGACATCACACGTTGCGAAAAACAATAATGGTAAAGAAAAACATAAACTATAAACTTCTGTTAGATTTTGTCCGGGAAACCATGTTAAATTTCGAACCCCAGGGCCAATGCTACTCGAACTCAGGTGACGCGACTTTTTTCTCTTTACCACCGGACCAAAACGACTTGATTAGGTATTTATTTTCAGTTTTAAACCTAAAATTAATAATTTATTTTAAAAAGTGATGGTAAACAAATTCGTTTTTGGACTGATAAGTGGTTGCTAAATACACATGATTGAAGGGGTTAGTATCTCTTTGCCAGAGGGGTTCGAAGGGTTGAGAGCTTGTGATTTGTGGTTGAACGGGAGAGGTTGGTTATTGGAGGTTATTTCACCGTATGTCACGCCTGATATCGGGTTGCGCCTTGCATCGGTGGTCGTGGATACCGTAATGGGGGCCAAAGATAGTTTGTCCTGGAGCGACACTGCAGATGGAGTGTTCACAGTCAAATCTGCTTATGGGCTTCTTACACGCTGCACGCTACCAAGACAACATTTGGGGAAACTGTTTGATCGGGTCTGGAAGGTTGTTGATCCCGAAAGAGTGAGAGTTTTTCTCTGGCTGGTCACTCATCAGATCATTATGACTAACATGGAGAGAAAGAGAAGACATTTATCTGATGAGGGTATCTGTCAAGTGTGTAAAGGCGGTGAAGAAACGATTATACATGTTCTTGGGGATTGCCCAGCTATATCTGGGTTGTGGAACCGAATTGTACCGAGACAGAAGAACAATTCCTTCTTTGCATGCTCTTTATTTGAATGAGTTTATACAAATTTGGGCAAGATTTATATGGTTGGGGAGTGTGGCTGGCCAACGTTGTTTGTTATGACTATATGGTGGAGCTAGAAGTGGTGTTGCGGTAATGTACTTGGTGTGAGTGGTACATGTAGAGACCGTGTGAAATTTGTCAGAGGTTGCTCGAGAAGTTATTCAAGCTAATGTCAAATTGGGAACCACTTGCAGGAGTGTCACAAGGGTTGAGCGGTTAGTTGCTTGGATAAAACCGCATGATGGCTGGGTAAAGGTGAACACTGACGGAGCCTCTAGAGGGAATCCGGGACTGGCGACAACAGGGGGAATTATGCGGAATAACGATGGGGAATGGTGTCGAGGTTTTGCTTTAAACATTGGTATATGCTCGACACTGTTGGCGGAGCTTTAGGGTGTATTATGGGCTTTGTATAGCTTGTGAGAGTAGGATGACTTGTGTGGAGCTGGAAGTAGACTCCGGGACAGTGGTTGGTTTTCTCATGGTAGGGATAAATGAGTCTCATCCCTTGTCGTTCCTAGTACGCTTGTGCTATGACTTTCTGTCAAGGGACTGGATAGTCCGGATTTCTCACGTGTATAGGGAAACTAATCGTCTTGCAGATGGATTAGCAAACTATGCGTTTTTTTTACCGCTTAGTTTTCATTATTTAGATGTATGTCCAGATGTTATGAGGACAGTCATGTTAGAGGATATTAATGGGGCTGTGTTCCCTCGTAATGTTCGGTTGTAATCTTTTATTTTTACTTTTCAATAAATAGTAGGGGACGTTTGTCTCCTACGACCTACCAAAAAAAAAGATTAAAAAGTAATTTTAAATTATCTAATTTATATTCTAATTTAATAAATTAATTATAGTGTATATTCTTACATTTCAAGTCATACATAAAAACTACATTTGTTCCAATTTGGAGAATTTTTGGGTTCCAAAAAAATAATTAAGGAAGTTCATTTAATGTTTAGGTTCTATATATTTTCAACTTGTAATTCAGAAACAGGTGCATTTATTGTAAAAAGTTTTTTGGTTGACTAAAAGTTTACATTCAATTCAATTCAAAAAAGAAAAAAAAAATGACAAGACACATGTTTCTCACCACAATTTTAAATAAAATAAAAATTTTATATATAAATGTATGGTAATATTGGAATTATGAAACATATACATGGCTTTTGTTAAAAAAAACCTAAACAGAAAAGGTAATGCTATAAGAGTTTACATATATATATATATATATATATATATATATATTTATACATATTTAAAATTAATTATATATTTTTAATACTTCAATATATGAAACATAGTATTAAAAACAGATGAATATTAAAAAATTATGAGTCAAACTTTTATTAATGATTATTTGACTAACTATGTTTGGTTTTTGCTAAATGGACAACATCATAACTTTTTAAAATATAGTCAAAGGATTTATACTATTTAAAAACTGATTGAATTTTAAACTATTTTTACAATTTTCTAAAATTCTTATCGTTTTTATTACAAAATATGACAATTGGAATACATTTTCCAAACTATACTTTCAGCCACTAGAAGTTTCATAAGAGTATTAAATATATAAAATTAAGAAATTCTATTTTAGACATAATTGTCTGTTTTTTTTTTAACATCAAAAGGTCAAACTGATGATATTAAAATTAAGAAGGAAATTAAGTCATATACTATTCATAAGTCTATTATTTGCAATGTATGACGTAGTTGGGTCCACTGATTCTATCTGTTCTTGTATATATATGACCAGACGATAGTCTCCTTAAACTTAACCATTTTCTCAAAAGCCTTAAATCATATAATTCTTGTCCAAAATTTCAGAGAAAATGGTTGGGAGCGTAACTCCTCAAAACGTTGATGATATTTTCGTCTTGCTAATCGAACATGACGCTGCATCAGTCGCGTCCCTCACGTCAATGCTTGAACCATTTTCAAAAAAAGGTAAAGAACAACTGATCCTTGCCAAACAATTCTTTTATGTTGATTATTTTTCATTTACATATCAGATTTATTCTAAATCTTCACAAATGTTGCATTTCTTTGTTAAATTTTACCATTTGTTGAAAGATTTCATGATGACTAATAATTATAAATCTCTAGATTTTGTGGTTATTTGTATTGATCATGAATCCAAATCACATAAATGCATGAATCATAATCTTCGAAATAGAAAAATATATTTGAGGCTATTTGGTCTTAGATCTCCATGATTAATTCACATACAAAAATTTATGTTTAATCAAAAAATTTATTCACAAATGCTTTTTTGATGGACGTATGATCTGTGTTTTACATGTTTGTTTTCATTTGACAAAACTGTTTTGAGTTTAAGATATTATCTGTACTTTTGTCGGATATTAAGATTTTTGTAATGTTGTTGCTACCCAAACAAATACTTCATAATTATAATATAATTATTTATGTATTTTTTGACCGATTAATCTAATTAATATGTGTGTTCATTATTGTAGTCTTTTTCATTTTTTAATGAATGAAATATAATAATGAAATGAGTATTTTAACCTTTTTAAATATTATAATATCTTATATAAAAATTAATTTACTAGTGATTAGCATGGATGCGGTAAGCAAGGCTCTATCCATAATTGAGAAACAGAAAAAGGACATCGGACTTGTCCTAGCCAACATTGAAATGCCTCAATTAGATTCACATTCCTTCCTCACTGCTTTGCTTCAAAAGAACATTCCTCTCACATGTATGACAATGTTCATAATTTCCCCCTTGTTTATAGTTTCCACCATATTTTTGATCCACTAATAACTAATCTTTTTTTTCTTTGTGAAAGTGATCAATCCAGAGAAAAAAACAAAAAAACCATCTGATCTTTTGACAAATAGAGCTTCTTTTACTCTAAATAAGCCGATTTCTGAAATCGACATCAAAAACATGTGGCAATACGTGTTACATAAAAAGAGTCAAGAGTTAATGAAAATTAACATGACTGAAGACCAAGAAAATGTTATAGACAAAGATATAGATCAGATTGAAGCTTTTAGGGCAAGCCTTAAGAGGCAGAGAACAAGTCAAGCTTCTTTGTTAGGAAGACAACATTTCATCAGCAAATTCACAACTTATGAAGCATACCATAAGAGAAAAATTATAACAAATGTCGAACGAGAATCTAAACCAGGTTGTCCTATTGAAGTTGAGAATAAGAGAAAAGAATGGATGAAAGTGGATAATAGTGTTGGAAGACGTCAGAGTTTGTGGACTAATGAGCGCCACATGAAGTTTTTAGCTGCTATTTCCATTTTGGGTGAAAAAGGTAAAAATTATATTTCACATTTGACCTATCCGCTTTTATATATATAAGATTCTTATACCAGTTTCTAACACTATTTTATCTTGCAGAGTTTCGTCCCAAATCCATATTGAAGATTATGAATGACCCAAACTTAACTCATCGCCAAGTCGCTAGCCACCTTCAGGTTCATAGATATAATACTTATTCTTCAACATAAAATATTGTTGATAATTTTATTATAATGTTTATATTGTATAATGTTTCAGAAATACAAAACTCAAATTGAACGGATAAGAAACATATTGTCGATAAATGAATGGAAACCGACAAAAAAAACAGTCGAATACCCTTCGGATTACGAATATCCTTTCAAAACATCCAACTTAATTAAGAATCTCATTGCAAGTAACTCCTTGTGGAATTCTTTAAGAAAGAAAAATTCTTCATCATCATCATCACCCATCAATCCATGTAAGTATTATTTTATTATATAACTTTCACAATTCTATTATTTTGTGTGATATAGGTATTAATATATCATTTTAATATACAGTATTATTTAAAAATCCTACCGTCGAGAGAAAGAAAAATATGTCAAAGTTTCATCGCAGCAAAAAATTGGACCTAAGCAATCATTCGCGTTTGGGTAACGTATTTAACAAGTCATCCATGAATGTTGCTTCTATTCCTTCAACCATAAGTAGTAATCCAACTCTTTCTATTGGTAATGCTAACCATACTAGTCTAGTTCCAACTGGCTTAGGTAGTGAAATCTTTCATAATCTTTCTGATTTACCATCAAACACATGTGTATATCAAACAGAGTCCGCGAGGATTTCCATTCCGCATTATGATCCTAACCCTCTTCACCCACCTAAAATTGTCCATGAAGTTGATATAAACCACATAAATTTAGATTTTCCTTCTGTACCAGCTTCTTTTGTTCCTCTAGAGGATCTATGCAATTTGGATGAAAATTATAATTTACTTCCAAATAGTACCATGAACTCTTTTGAAACCAATATAGACCAGATGAGTTCGAATCCATTTATAGAAAACCATAGTCATCATAGAATCAATATGAACCATATAGATTGGAATCCTTCAACAGACAATTATGTTTTTCCTCAAACTGATATGAATATAACTTTTCCTAGAAATAATACAAACCAGAAGGAGTCAGTTTCTTCAAAATATGGTTATGTTCCTCCTAAAATTATGATTCCATCTGAAGTGGATATTAATTTAATGGGAATAGGTTATTTTGGAGGAAATGTTCTTCCTCAAAAAGAAGTTGGTATGAACGATGTGGGTTTAGTTTATGGTGAAATGCCTTATGAATTCCCTATGAAAACCAATATGACCACTTTGGAAACTAATACAAATGAAGGTCTAGATGTTTCTATTGAAAACCTGATTTCTTTTGACATTGGCGTCGAGAAAAATATGGCTTATTGGTTAGAAGAAACTAGTTTTTCTGAGGGAAATAATCTTTTGCCTTCTAGTTATCTTACCGACAATGTTGCCTTTAGAAAACCAATAGATTCAACCCCTAACACTAGTATGGAGAACCATGATAATTTTGTTGCTATAAATATTGGATCGACAAGTCAGCAGCATAATACGATGGAATCCTGCGAGTATCATAATGTAGAAGCTGTGAATCAAAAAGATGATATAGGGGGAGAAGATCATCTTGAAGATTATCGTGACTGCATAGATTGGATTGATCAAGTGATGAATAAAGATGTATGACATATATGCATATATATGTTTTCCTAATGGTGAAGAAAAGGATAACAACAAAATCAAAATTATAAACATATTTGTATAATGCATATTCTCATATTCATATCATAAACATTAATGTATGAGATTCTAAAAGTTATTCAGATTTTCATTTGCACTATTTGATTTGAATTTCTATTTTCGTTTTTTTCTTTTGGTAATTTATTTTCACATTACATTGTAGTTAAATATATTTTCAGTTTGATCAACGTTAGTACTTTTCTGTTAAATTCAATTCTCATAAATTATATGATCACATATAAAGGAAAATATATTAAAATTAATAGTAATTTCCTTCCAAATTTACAATCAATTATCAATACAACTATTTTCTAGATATTAAATTAGTGTTTTTTTTATATGGCAACCTCACAATCATTCTCGCCTTTTCTTTAATATATATTCTAATATCTCATTTGGGAAACATATTTTCTAAACTTGGGCGTTCGTGTATTCGTTCGGATTTGGCATCGAGTATTTCAATTTTTTGGGTTTAGAGGTTTAGGACGCGTTCATGTATTTTTAAATTTTGTGTCGAGTGTGGATAAACACCCGTCGAGTTTGGGTAGTTTCGAGTTATATCCCAAACTTCAAATTATTTTGCGTTCGGATTGGGTTTGATATTTATTATCTAATCCAAACTAAAAAAATATTCCAAATTCAATCAATTTTTTAAAAATCAATCCGAATTCATTAAAAAGGATTGTAAACAAAATACCAAACTAAACAAACTAATTTTAGTCATTAATAAAAAACCAAATTGAATTAATTTAAAAAATAACAATAAGTTGATTTTTGAACACTATCTAAACTATTGATCTGAAAAAAAAAACCTAAACTATTGATATGCACTTGGTATTTAGCTTGTAAAAAGTACACCAAAAAAGTTATACCAACTAGGATTTAACCAGTGAGATAATTTTTACTTTTACATATATCTATTAACTTTTTATGGTTTTCTAGTTTAGTAGTAAAATTATAGAATTTTAATTTTAAGTTTGTTTTAGATATAACCCAAGTGACATAACTTATATTTATTTGATTACCAAAATTACAATTTTTTTTTTGCTAGTGTAGAAAATAAATTCAGTTTCATTTTCTTAAATATAATACTTTGAAGTCAAATTTTAATTTTCATCTGCAATATACTTTGTAGAATATTAGATACTTTATTTTTTAGAAAACATTGAGATATTTTAGTTTTGAAGAAAAACAAAAATTTAATGTAGATATATTTTAGGGATGTTATGTTAAATGTAAATATTATAAAAATATAAATTGAAATTAATTGAGGTAAATAGGAATTAACTTATAGAGATATTTTAGGAATTGATTTTGTTTGAGATTTTATAGCCATATTTTAGTTTATATTTTGTGAATTTTTTAATGATTAATTTTTTTTTGTCAACAATAGATTAGTTCAAACGAGCCAATGGAAGGGAACATTATTTACATACATAATATTATGCGGAGATGTACGCGCATGGCGTGCCAAACTAAAATATAGATTGTCAAATATACTTCAAAACTAGATTAAGACCCGTGTTAGGGCACATGTTGAAATTCATTTTATTTATATTGTAATTTTTATATAAAATATAATTTACGTAATTGTTTTTTAAAAAAAATTTGGATAAAACATTATGCAATAAAATCATATGCTAAATATGATTGGTTGAAAAAAGAAACCTATTTTATAAGTTTTATATTGTTAATGATTCTAGATAAGTAACCGTCATATAACACTGACTAAATTTTATTTTACACAAATTTTGTATATTTTATATTTTACAGTAAAATTTTAATATGTTGTATTAGTTCATGTATGTAAAGTTATTTCAATAATGTATATTCTACATAATGACTTGAATATCATTATAAGACATAATTTTGTAAATTTGGTTGTTAAAAAGCAAGTTATTACGAGTAATTTAATATATTGTTATACATTTTGTTTTAATATATTTGGTTTCTTGAAATTCTTTCATATTGTAGTGATATATTATTGACATTGCTATAACAAATCATTTTAGAGTATTTATAGTTTCTAACTTTTATATCAAGTTTCAATATATTAAAATATTTCAAAATAAATTATTTAAAATTTATTATATTATATAAAATTATAAAATTCAACAAAAAAATATGAAATTGAATTTAAATATTCAAATTTTGACCCGTTACTCAATAAATTTGTTAATTCAATAGATATTATTTTTAAAGAATAATGTTACTAAAGCTTGAATATTTTATAGATTAAAAAATTTATATTTGTTTTTAAAAATTCAACTTATGGTATATCCGTAAATAAAACTATTTTTAATTATAATACATAATATGATAATTTATTTGTTTTACAAAATAGACTCATATATAAAAATGAGAGGTGAAGTATAATGATAATTAACAAATTAATATGTTAAATTAGATGTTAAAAGATTTTATTTGCTGAATAATTTAATAAAAGAAATTAATATGGTAAGTTAGATGATATGATTTTTTAGAATATTTTCTTTACGATTTTTGGAAACAACGTGATCTAGTAATAAAATTTTCCAAAAATAAATTAAGGTTGCACCCACTATTTAATTTGCAACCAATTAATCTATCAATTAATGTATAACCTATTTGTAACCAATTTATTAAAATTATATAGTCTATAAAACCAATGTTGTGTACTTCCATTTTATTATAAAGGGGATTGATAGATCATGAAGTTTATAGTGCAAAATGCGCATATTAAGTTGATTTGTTGAATGGTAATTAAAATGCTAACTAGGCCGACTTTAATACGGTCCGCACCATCACTCATCACTTCATCAAATCTTGCAAAAATTAAAACTATTGCAGTACACTTTTAAAAAAATGGGCGATTCTAGGGTTCCATCGTTGAATGACCATGACGTGACAATGATGGATAGTGGTGAGAAAGGCAGGCCACCGGGGGATCCTCCGGATGCTCCGGCGGGGGAATGGGTACAGAGGGTTGTGGGGAGTGGTGCAGGTGGCATGCCGGTGCCGGAAAGTTTGATGGATGATGCTTTTGTTACACAGAGGGTGAGGTTGGAGTTCCCTAATGGTGAAGACGGTGAGCCGATCATAACTATTGGATCAGAGATTTTGGAAGTGATGTACGGCATGTGGAAAAAGTGCATGATCGTAAAGGTACTGGGAAGGCAGATCCCTTTACCGGTGTTGAATAGAAAGTTGAGGGATTTATGGAAACCACAGAAGGCTATGTATGTCATGGATCTCCCTAGACAATTCTTTATGGTCCGTTTTGAAGCAGAGGATGAGTTCTTAGCAGCTTTGACTGGGGGGGGGCATGGAAAGGTTTTGGGAGTTATCTCATGGTACAGGCATGGTCACCGGAGTTTGATCCGCTGAGAGATGATATAGTTACAACTCCAGTGTGGATTCGTTTGTCGAACATCCCGGTGAGTTTTTATCACAAGTCAATCCTGATGAGTGTCGCTAAAGGGTTGGGGAGACCGATAAAATTTGATTTAACCACGTTGAGTTTTGAGAGAGCCAGGTTCGCTAGAATTTGTGTGGAGGTGAATTTAAAAAGACCACTGTGAGAATTATTATGTTGCGTATGAAGGTCTTACGAACATCTGTTCGACTTGTGGTTTGTACGGACATTTGGTCCACTCTTGCCCACGGGGGCTGCAGGAGAATGTGGGGACGTCTATGGTGATGGCACAGACAGTTCCCTCCGCTGTTGTTGATTCCGGTGGGAGTAAGGAAGGTGCAGATGGTTTTACGGCGGTCAGACGACCGGGACGGCGGTCAGAGAGGTTGGAGAATAGGGTTGTGGCAGTGACGAGTGAATCTATTCCAACTAAGGTAAGAAATCTTCAGGAAATTCCAGTTACCAAGAATAGGGAGAATATCGTGGTGGCTAACAGATTTGATGGGTTGAATGAAGATATGATCGCAGAGGAGATAAGGGAAGTTTTGATTTCGGAGGAGGGAAATAAAGAAAATGTCGATTTAGGGAATAATTTGAGTATTAGTCGGAGCTTTCCCCAAGCAAAGGCAGGTAGTTTTATGGGCTTTACAGGGAAAGGTAGTGGCAGCCCACGAAATTGTCAGGTGGAGAAACGGGTTGGACATAAGTCAGCTGAGCGTAATGGGCCACAAACCAAACCTAATAAGGTGAATATGCCCATGAGAGGTCTTGTGTTTGGCCCGACATGAGGAGAGGTGGAAATATCTGCATCTTGTAAACGTCTACGAGTCGAGAAAGATGGCTCTGGGAGACCTGGGGTTTTCTCTATGCGGGATAAAGATGTATCACTGGCGGAGACGGGTTCGACACATAATGAGTCAAGAGATATGGAGGCTACTCAGTCTGGAGTAGGTGAGGATTTGGAGACGAGGGGTTTGGTTGTGCATCAGGATCCACCGGATGAAGTGGTGGGATCTGGGATCACATAATGTTGGTCCTCGGTAATTCTGCTTTGCTGTTGTGAATCGATAATGAATATTCTCTTATGGAATTGTCGGGGGGCTAATAAACCTAATTTCCGGAGATCAATTAGATATATGCTGAAGAAGAACCCGATTGATATGTTGGCTTTGTTCGAGACGCATGCTGGCGGTGATTGGACGGTTCGTATTTTTCAGAGTTTAGGTTTTGAGAACTCTTATCGCGTGGATGCAGAGGGGCAGAGTGGTGGCTTATGGGTGTTGTGGAGGGGGAGTATTGGGGATGTTGACATTGTGGAGTTCTCAAATCAGTTTATCCACGCGAAGGTTAAGAATGGGACATATGTGGTTCATGTGATTGATGTCTATGCGACTCCTACAGTTAGTAGAAGAAGTGGATTGTGGGAGGCGCTTAGTCAGTCAATACATGGTGTGGAAGAGCCTGTTATCATGGGAGGAGATTTCAATACTATTGTCAGATTGGATGAGAGGACTGGGGGTAATGGGAGATTGTCCCCTGATTCGCTTGCTTTTGGAGAGTGGATTAATGCAAATTCGCTGATTGATATGGGGTTTAAAGGGAACAGATATACTTGGCGGCGTGGAAGGGTGGCTGAGACTTTTATTGCAAAACGTTTGGACAGAATCTTGTGTTGTCCTCAAGCACGTTCAAGTGGTAGGAAGCGGTGGTATCACACTTGCCTTTCATGGCGTCTGATCACGCCCCTCTTTACCTGCAGTTGTGTCCAGAGGTGAAAGGAAACCCGCAGAGGCGTCCGTTTTGTTTTGAAGCTGCATGGTTGAGTCATAGCGGCTTCAAAGAGTTGGTGTCCACATCCTGGAATGGGGAGCTGACGACACCGGAGGCTCTACAGAGGTTGAAAGCCATTTTACAAAAGTAGAACAGGGAAGTGTTTGGGGATATCCAAAGACGTAAGGACACTCTGATTCACGACATAAAAGTTCTTCAAGATCAACTAGACCTGAACCAAACTGATGCCTTGTTATTCGAGGAGGATAGATTGATGAAGGAGCTTGATGTGGTGTTAGAACAAGAAGAAGTTCTTTGGTATCAGAAGTCGAGGGAAAAATGGATAGTGTTGGGAGACCGGAATTCAACGTTCTTTCACACATCTACCATCATTAAAAGACGGCAGAATCGGATCGAATCGCTCAAGGATGCTGCAGGCCATTTGGTCTCGGACACAGAGGACTTAGAACATATGGCCGTTGAATTTTATAAGCAGTTATACCCAATGGAGGATGTGGATGAGGAGGTTCATAGTTTACCGCAAACTGATTTTGTGAGCCTATCTCAGACGGAGTTAAATGCTCTTAATAGACCTTTCTCGGCTGTAGAAGTGGAGGGTTCTATAAGGTGCATGGGGAAGTATAAGGCTCCTGGGCCTGATGGCTTCCAGCCTATTTTTTATCAACATTGCTGGGATGTGGTCGGTACATCTGTGACTCGCTTTGTCCTAGATTTTTTTGAGACAAGGGTGCTACCACGGGAGTTAAATGATGCTTTGGTGGTGCTCATTGCCAAGGTGGTAAAACCAGAGAGAATGGCACAGTTTAGACCGATAAGCTTGTGTAACGTTCTGTTCAAGATAATTACAAAGATGATGGTGTTGAGACTTAAGACAGTTATGCCAAAGCTCATTGGACCGGCTCAAGACAGTTTTATCCCTGGTCGCTTAAGTACCGATAATATTGTGATAGTTCAGGAAGCCGTTCAATCATTGCGGTGTAAGAAGGGTATAAAGGGGTGGATGTTGCTGAAATTAGACCTCGAGAAAGCTTATGATCGAGTTCATTGGGATTTCTTGGCGGATACGTTAAGAGTGGCGGGTTTGTCTGAGGAGTGGAGGAATTGGATATTATAGTGTGTTGTTGGACCTTCGATGACGGTTTTGTGGAATGGAGAGAAGACAACACCTTTCACCCCAACACGAGGGCTTAGGCAGGGAGATCCTTTGTCCTCATATCTCTTTGTGTTGTGTCTGGAGAGGCTTTGTCACTTGATTGAGCTTTCTGTTGAATCCAAGGAATGGAAACCAATCATTTTATCGCGTGGTGGTCCTAAGTTATCACACATTTGCTTCGCAGATGACCTCATTCTCTTTGCAGAAGCATATGTGGCTCAGATTCGGATTATTCAGAAAGTGATGGAGAGTTTTTGTGTAGCATCTGGTCAAAAGGTGAGCTTGGATAAGTCAAAAATCTTTTTCTCCAAGAATGTAAGCCGAGACTTAGCTAAGTTGATTAGTGATGAGAGTGGTATACAAGCCACTCATGATCTAGGTAAGTACCTCGGAATGCCAGTATTACATAAACGTATAAACAAGGACACTTTCGGGCGAGGGTGTTCCGATCAAAGTACAGAGTTGGTGATCCACATGATAAGTCGTGGCTAGTTGTTAAGAGCCAATGGTCATCAACATGGCGCAGTGTGAGTATAGGGGTACGGGAAGTGGTGATGCCAGGATTACGTTGGATCATAGGAGATGGGAGGGAGATCCGCTTTTGGATGGATATATGGTTGGCTAATAAGCCCCTTTTAGACATGCTGGTCTGGGAGCCCCCAGTGGGATATGGAAATGTTAGAGCCCGTGATGTTTGGCTGAATGGGAGGGGATGGAGTGACTCGATGACATTGAGATACTTAACAGAGTCTGCTAAATTACAACTCCGAGCAGTGGTCATTGACAATGTGACTGGAGCTTCGGATCGATTATCATGGGGAGGTAGTCTTGATGGCAGGTTCTCGGTTCGATCTGCTTATGCTCTCCTGACCAGGAATGATAATCCTCGCCAGGATATGAAGCTGTTTTTCACGCGGTTATGGATGGTCAAAGCTCCATAACGTAATTGTACGTTTTTATGGTTGGTTGGGAATCAGGCTTTGATGACGAATACAGAAAGATATCGATGACACCTCTGTGATACGGCAGTATGTCAGGTCTGCAAAGGTGGATTTGAGAGCATAATACATGTCCTTCGGGACTACCCAGCAATAGCAGGAGTTTGGAGTCGCCTTTTCTCTCCGCGCCAACTGCCTTCTTTTTTTGGTTCATCAATTATGGAATGGATGTTTACTCAGTTGGGAGATAATGTGGAACAGGATGGTTACTCCTGGGCTACGCAGTTTGTGGTGGTGGTATGGTGGGCCTGGAAGTGGCGGTGTGGGAACATTTTTGGGAGTACGACACGGTGTCGGGATAGAGTGTGTTTTCTTAAAGATTGGGCCAAGGAGGTGTATGACTCATTCTTAACTGAGGTCGGTGGTGGAGTGAGACTGGCTAGAGAGACGAGGATGATCGCATGGTCCCCTCCGTGTGTAGGATGGGTTAAGCTGAATACGGATGGCGCATCGCATGGGAATCCGGGTTTAGCTACAGCAGGTGGTGAATTGCGAGATGGTGATGGGGTATGGATTGGAGGTTTTGCTTTTAATATTGGTATATGCTCTGCTCCGCTGGCTGAACTTTGGGGAGTTTATTATGGGTTGTATACTGCTTGGGAGAAGGGTGTACCGCGTGTGGAGTTGGAAGTCGATTCAGAAATGGTGGTGGGGTTCTTAACGACAGGGATTGAGGACTCTCACCCGTTGTCATTCCTAGTACGTTTGTGCTATGGCTTTATCTCAAGGGTCTGGATAGTCCGCATTGGTCATGTGTATAGGGAAGCTAACCGTCTTGCAGATGGCTTAGCTAACTATGCGTTTTCTCTTCCGTTAGGTTTTCATTCATTTTTTTTATGTCCGGAACTAGTCCGTTCTATTGCTTTGCAGGACTCGGTTGGGTCTTCCCTCCCACGGTCTGTTTGTCTGTAATTTTCTTTTCTTATGAATAAATCAGGAGACATTGTCTCTCCTCGCTTACCAAACAAAAAACAATTTTGCAAAAATTATTTCAGTGAACTAGAGATAAATGACCTTAAGAATATTTCACTAACCCGTGATCAAAATAGTCTTTGGAATAATTTAAATTATTGTAAAGCACATTGAAAAAAAAATAAAAAAACTAGAAAATGATTAGATGTAGACACTTTGACATTTACGTCTAACCCAAAAGAAAAAAGAAAAAGAAAAATATTAGTGTTATAAGGACACTTTAAGACCATGTCCAATGGAGCAACCCATATGGGTTACTCAAAATTAAACTAATCATATAATTAATATTAAAATAATCAAAGCAATCTACTAAGAACTTTAAATAAAATCACTCTCCACTAGAGAACTCCTATCAAAATTTTACAAATTTACAAACTTACAAATTAAACATATTTTACAAATTTTTGCCAAGATTTGCTCAACATCAAAGAGTGCATCTATAAAGGCAAACGTAGACAACAACAAACAACACTTAACTCATTTTCCACTGTATTAAATCCATCATTTAAGAAACACCAACAACTACAAGCATGGGCAATAGTTCTCCATGTTTTAACCTCATGGAACAAGTGCAGGCACAATTAAAGGATTGGGTCTTAGATGAGCCTAGCAAGATTGACTCAGGAGAGGACATGGACGCAAACAGTTTGGCTGCAGAGAGTTCATCTAAACTCCAGAAACATGCGGAAGAAACTAGACAAGAGTTCAACTAAACTTATAGCTCCAACATTGACTTAATTCATTTTTCGGATCCTAGACAAGAAAAGTACAGATGAGATATAGAGAAAAGAAACTTACTGTAATCCAGAGGCCAAAGAAGAAGCCTGAGTGCATTGATGGAAATAGCCTCCATCTCTGACGATAGAGCTGTTTACCTACCAGCCTCTTTACTCTACAAAGGTTTAAGTCAAAGAAATCAGAAGAAAAAAAAGAGGGAGACATATAGGAGACTGTAACAGAGAGAGAGAGAGAGAGCTCATGGACCTGTTGAAGACATCTTTCAAAGCAATCACCAATCAGTAGTCTATACTAACCTCCTCTTATGCAAAATCAGATGGATACTCCTCTAATGCTTTCCTATGTTGCTCTTCAATCTATCTAAACAAAATCAAAACACAGAAAATCCTAAATCACTTACCAAGCAAATGGTATTGAAAAGAGAAAAAAAAAACCTTACTTCTTCATCCTCCTCAAGGACAAGAGACGAAATCTTTCAAGAATGTTGCTTGAGATACAAAATCGCTGCAAAAAAAAAAAAAAAAAAANAACTTGATTCATAATAAGATGATTAATGCACTGCAGAGATGGATCCGATCATCATTGGCTTAGAGCCACAAGATATATCCTAATGCCGGAACTCAACGCAAGTCTCCCCAACAACTATATCCTAAAAGGAAACAAAACCAAACAAAACATATATAAAATCGAACTACATATCACCTAATCTCTAGCTTCTTCATCTTCTTGCAACCGTATACAATACAATTCGAAGAAATCAAATCAAACTGCAGCAGCTACATCGATTCAAATCAAGTATAAAAGGTATCAACATGACTACACAGACACACAATTCAGGCTCAAAACTCAAGAGTTACCCAGAAACTCAAATTTAGGGGAAAAGAGAAAGGAACAAATTACCGGATACCACCATCGCTGTTCCCCACAACCGCCACCACCACCGCCACGATTACCACCGCCGCCGCGCCCTCCACCATGATGAGCACCACCGCGACCGGAGGAGAAACCTCCCACACGACGACCACCTTGAGAATTAGGACCGTAAGAAAGTATGGCCTTGCAATAATTTCTATGGATTTGTTCAATGATTTCTTTGGATTTGAGAGAGAGGAACGTATCACGAGAGAAAGAGAGAGAGAGAGGCGGGAAAGACAAAAGAAGAAATCGAGAAAAAAAATTGTTTTTCTATTTTCTCATTATCCAATGAAAATTTGACATATAGCATGTCTTATTGGGTTCTTCCGTTGCTTTCATCTGAAAAGTGGACATATTTTAAGGTTTTTGATTTATTTTTGGGCCTTAAAAAGATTGAGTAACGCCTAAAGCAACTCCACTGGACTTGCTCTAACGTCTCTTCTCAGTTCTCTCACTTGACCAAAAAAAAAAGCTTCTCTAATAAAGATAAAGACAAAAGAGTAAAGACAGTAGTAAAGTAATAAGAGAGAAGAAGAAGAAGCAGAGAAGAAACCAAAATCAATGGCGGTTTCCGTTTCTATTCTCGCCGTCGTCATTGCTCTTCACCTCCTCGCTTTCGTCTTCGCTTTCGGCGCCGAGCGTCGCCGTAGCACCGTACCCACTTTACATCTCTCTCTGTCTTACTAAATTTTTGTCTTTCGATTTGTGCTCGCTTTAATCGATCTTTCTTGTTCGTTTTTTTGGAAGGCTGTGGCGGTACCGGACCAGTACGATGAGAAGACTTTTTGTAAGTACGGAACTGAGGCGTCGACGGTGTACGGTATGTCGGCGTTTGGGTTGCTTCTTGTTAGTCAAGCGGTGGTTAACGGCGTGACTAAGTGTCTCTGTTTCGGGAAAGGTCTTGTTACTGGTACTTCTTACACTGTCTGGGCTATTGTCTTCTTCGTTGTCTCTTGGTAAAGTTCAATCCTTTACTCTCTTATTGAATCTTTTTTTTGCATCAAGATTTGAAATTTCTAGTTAGGGCTTATTGAGTTTGATTGAAATTGGAGTCGTTTTTGTCTCTTTTGAGCTAAGAGGATTTGTGATTTGATTGTTTATGTTTATGGGTTTCGACTTTAAAGTGAAAAGGAATGATTTTTCCAACTCCTTTTTTTTTGGTATTGTGAAGTTGAAAGTACATACACTTGCCGATTATTAGGTTAATGTGATCATGATTAATTTAAATGTCACTTTGTTGCAAATACAAGGTCATAGCTTTTGTGTCCTTAACTCTTACTTGTGAGTTGTGGATATCTCTATCCCAAGACAATGATAGTTGTAAGCTTGATTCATCGTTGCAATTGACTATCCTACTATGTGTACTTGCTACAAGATATGGTATTGTTTGGTTGTACTATGTGGATTCTATAAGAAATGAACCGCCTTACAGCAATAGTGACTAGTTAGTTCATCTTTATGTTTGAGTTGTCTTACGCATCCGTATTTGTGTAAACTTCAGGGTAAGCTTTTTAGGAGCTGAGGCGTGCTTGTTGGCTGGATCAGCAAGGAACATGTACCACACCAAAAGTAAAGGCATCTACCAAGGGAAAGAGATTTCGTGTGCTGTCTTACCAGTTGGGGTCTTTGCTGCTGGAGCTGCTTTCACTCTCATGTCTTTGATTGCGACCATTCTTTACTACTTGGCTCATTCTAAGGCTGATACTGGTGGATGGGAGAAGCATCAGAACGATGGCATTAACATTGGTATGACTAGTCCTACAGATGCTCCAAAGCAACAGAACCCAGATTTCAACAAGGTCTAAACCAGTTTCTGTTTTTGGTCTTATGAGGGCTATGCTTTTAAAGTCAGGGTAAACTATAAAATAGTTGTTTGTTAATTGTTTATATAAAACTTATGTTCTCAACGTAAGATTGGCTTATGTTATGTGTGTTTTATAAAAAAATTGGATTGGCTCAGTCATCATTGCTTGAGATGTTTTGTCATCCCGTGAGCTGGCTCCGTTTGGCTCGACTCGTTTCCTCACATAAAGTCAGGGTCAAGCCTGGTCCTGGTCCGAATTGACCATAAACCAACCCTTATCCCACATGCTTTACTAGATCTGGGCTTAAACAAGAATAATAACTTGGTCCCATAATGACTGGGCCATGAAGAGGCCCAATTATTGCACTCCGAAGATTCTTAGCCTCCTCAACTTGGAATATACTTGCATGGGTTTACCAAAAAGAACTATAATCAAAAAAATGTTGACAACTTTTTGGAATACATTTTTGATCATTAGCTCAAGTTATGAACGATTCTCTACAAAGGTATAAAAATATCAAATTATACATATAGTAATAATGAAAGGGTGAGTTTTTGCAATATGCTAAAGCCATACCTTTCCCTTTTCTCAAAATTGCTTTCTTCTTTACGAATCCAAGAACAAAACATTTCTCATCCTAAAAGAGTTCGTAACTATATAATAAACCTTGAATCTTAGACCTTAGCTCACAAAAAAGGCTACAGTTGTTTCAAAATCCGAAACCAACACACAAGTATGGCTGTTTATGGTTATGAAATGGATGAACATAGAGCTTCTTCATCAAGAAGGCGAAGATCTTTGTACCACAATCTAGGAGGAGGACGCCGTAACATACATTTTATTTTTCTTTCTCTTTTACATTAATTTATGTTTCTAATCTTCTTTTCTTGAATTATTTTTTATCTTGGAATATTGTAGTTGCTGATATAATGTTCTGGAAGAACAAGAAAGAATCAGGAACAATCTTAGCGGTATTCACATTGATATGGTTCTTGTTCGAAGTGGTTGAGTATCCTTTCATAACATTCCTCTGCCAGATCCTTTTGATCTCCATTTTCATCTTCCTCATTTGGTCTTACATTGGCTCCTCACAACTAATCCAGAGGTAAAATTAACATTCACATTACTTCTTGACACTTCTTTATTATATGAATCAACCAAGCTCTCACAAACTCCCGCAGAAAACCTCCGAGTATCAATGATCTAAAGGTTTCGGAATCGACTTGGAGATTCTTGTTCACCAAGATAAACTGGTTCATCATCAATTTGTATGATATCTCAAGTGGCAAAGACTTCAGACTCCTTTTTCTGGTAAAATCAATATACAAAATTTAACTTTGTAACGATGTTTGGATTTTAAGTCTTGTGTTTCATTTCGATTTCAGGCCGTTGTCTCACTATGGATATTATCAGTGGTTGGAAACTATTTTAGCTCTTTAACTCTGTTATACATTGGTGAGACTTAATGCTTTTATATCTAACAAAATTTTAAGACAAACATTTAACAAAAATGTTTATTTGCCTTTCTTATTTAAGTTTAATAATAATAATTACATTTTCTTGTGTGTGTATGTGTGGTGTTTTGCTAAAAGTATTTGTGGGTTTGGAGACGGTACCAATGTTGTATGAGCTATACGAAGAAGAACTGACTTACGCAGCAAGTAAAAGCGGGAGGGACATGAAGAAGCTCTTAAACAACTTCAACTCCAAAGTCATTAACAAGATTCCTAAAGCTCAAACTAAAAGTAGGAAGACTATGTAAAAACTTTGTGTATATCAATCATTTGAATCTGTATCTGTTGCTACATATTATATTATGTAATCATTTCTTTTCATCAGGAATCCAAGATTCATTGTGTATAGTTCATTTATATTTTCGTATACTATGGAAAGGTGACTCGATGTGATTAGAAAAAGATTTCATTTGTTATTCAGTTATGCACGATGAAGAAAATCTCTTAGAAAGCTATTATTCTGTCTATCACAATTTTGTATATGATTTAAAGTCCAAGATACTACTTTTTTTGGTTAGAAGAGAAGAAAAATAAGCAAATGAATTTTCACAACATTTTAAAATGTTTAAAACACATGGAAGCCTCTTGGTATAATGATCGATTAAAAAAACTAATGTTTTTTTTTTTGTAGATTATGAATGCAAATTTATCGACGAGGTTCTATCGTGCTGCAAGTAAAGTCGTGTGGCACAAATGAAATGGTTCATGACCTCAATGACCACATATTAATCAAAACGCCATAACCTTAAATCACATAAATACGGTCATGACTGAACCATTTCACCTGTATTTTTTTTAAGCCCAAATTTAATTTCATTATACTCAGTTTCAGAACATATTATGGGCCAAGAGGAAGGTGAGTCTTGAGCTTTAGGACCCCAAAATTATTTTAGCACATTACATGTATAAAAATGTACCCAAACATTTTCTAATTGCAAAATAGGCTCCCCACTATTTTAATGTTTTGAAAATTTCCTTCATTTTTATAAAAATATATAGAAAACCCCCCTTAATTTGTTTTTCTTTGCTTCGATATCCCCATTAGTTTAAATACCGGTATATATATTTACTTTTTTGCTTTTTCTTTTTTGGTTATTGTATAATTTCGGTAAAACCATCTTTGTTATCTACATATAATTTTTTTCAGCAATCGAGGTTTTTTCTAAGTCCTTAAAAAAAACCTGCAAGGCTGCAACGAAGCTTGATTAGGTTTTCGACACTCGTCTACACATATCTATTTTCCTTGTCTCGATTCCGACATGTGTTTTCAATTTCCAATGGGTTAGTATATTAGTTATACAACCTACTAATATTTAACTGGAAATTTCTACAATCCATGTTTTATTTTTTTTTCTGTGAAAACTCTCGTTGTATTTAATTAATAATATGCATATATAATTTAACTAAAGATGACCAAAAAAAAAAATTAACTTAAGAAAGTCTTTCAGTTCCAAATGCATCTTAAGAACTTTGTCTTTTTGTATTTTCAAATTGTTATATGTAATTGGGGTCCCAGAAAGCGGTCTCTAATAATAATTTCGTGTATGAATCCATACATCTAGAAAGCCATCTATAGTGCCACTTTTTTTTTTTTTTCTACTTTATGACCATTGTATAAATTCCTTATGGATAGCAATAAGAATATTGTAAATGTTAAGACAACTAATTTAAGTGGTGAGATCTGACGAATTGCCGCACACACAGTTGGTAAATTAGTGTGACCCTAGAGTTAAACCAAAGGGCAGTGTAAAGAAAAGAGTCGTCGCATCTTTTTTTCTTGGGTGACTTCTGACTCGAAAACGCAAAAGCACTCATTTGAAACATATGCCAATTACAACTCTCTTTATCAACTAGCCAAAAATTGATTGAGAATGATGCACAAAAACTTTTAAGATGGTGAGAGGAGAACTCGCGGATGTCGCGGCTGGTAAAGGCGAAGGCGCCTTTATCTTACTCTACATTTGGGCAGCATTTATGGCTTTCTCCGTCATAGCAACAGTGATTTTCTCATGTAGCGACGGAGCTTCTAAACCTCACACTACTGAAGACGTTAATGGCTCTGCGTGTGCGGCAGGCTGCGGTGGTGGTTGTGGAGGTTAAAAGGGAGACATCTTTTTTGTTCACTTAAGTAATATTTGAAGAGTAACCATGTTGTCTTCTTGCGTTAACAAAAATATTTAAAAGTATGTAGATAATGTGGAGGCTGTGAATGTTTTCTCCTTCTTGAATGTAACAATGTGTTGGTCTAATTGGCTTTCGATAATTCAAGGACAGAATTAGTATTGTGTTTTCCTTTGTAGCATTGAGTATTCTAGCATCGAAGTGATCGACTAATAACAGGGTGAAACGTACCAATTGGCAAAGATTTTTATGCTAGTCCACCACAGATTACAACACATGAGCCAAATTTTAAATGATCAAGTGGTCCAAGCGCAGGGCTTGTCCATAGTTAAATCGAACTTAGGATCCAATACAACCGTGCCACCACACGTATATTTATATATTTTTCATGTTTATTTATCTTACATACAGAAAAAAAAAAAAGATAAAAAAGGTTGAGCAAAACAGAACATAACAGAGGAACAATGCTCAACCATAACAGAACAGAGGAAAGTGTTTTCACATATTGTGGGCATCAACTAAACCCTTATTATAAAACTATGTATACATCTTAGTTCACAACGACACTTTCTATATATATATATATAATATAAAGAAACGATTCCACATCCCGATGATCATAACACGCCACAAAGCCAACGCTTATATTAAGGTTTAGCTTTATCAGGCGAAGGTTTAGTTTGATCAGGCGGAGGTTTAGTTTGACCAGGCTGCGCCACTTTGTTGTTTCCCTATGATGTAGATTGATGGCAAAATTAAGAATCTGTTGAAATCAGATTTAAGTTATAAAAAAAGATGAAGTTGGAATATTTGGATCAAACCTGGCCATTTTGTGGGATATTGCGAATAACTTGCTGAGGCATCATTGGTATCGCTGGTGGATAATAGCCCCATGGAGACATAAATGGTGGTGGAGCTCCATAATATGGTAACCTGTAACCCGAATTAGCACCTGCTGCGTATGCCGTTTTCATTAACTAGACCACATAACACATACGACTTGTGTTAGTTCCATACTTAATGGGTACACGTAATAATAATTGGATATACACAGGCCCGGCCCACAGGGAAAGCCACTGAAGCCAAAGATTCGGGCCTCAAATTTTGAAGGCTTTTTTACTTAGAAATAAAAGGCATTTTTTTTTTGGATATGTATAAAGGCTCATATGTAAAAGGCTTTAAAAGAGTATGTAAAAAGCTTTAAAATGGCACATTTTTAATTTTTTGCTTAGGGCACTCCTGATTGCTGGGCCGGCACTGGATATACATATAGCTTACATCTATTTGATAGTGCAAACTTTGTAAGTAGTTGATGACATTTTCAAGCTTTCCTGCAATGTCCGACTGTAGACAAACAAACACACAAGAAACTAGCTCAGATATAACAAACTTGACATTGTATTTGACTCTTGATATGCATGAAGTAAAGAAGTTGACCTTTGCGGGCATAGGCATCACGCTCTGCAATATCTCGACTTTGTCTTTAAAACTCTGTCGTCTTTTCTGCATAGTTTAGAAAAAAAAAAAAAAAAAAATTATTTAGCTTGGGAATCACTTAAGAGAAGAAGAAAAGATCATATGGTCATCATGTACCCTCTCCTTCACCATACGATGATTCAGGACATGACGTTGCAGTTTAGCTGGACGGTTACTCTCCTCGTCTGGCAGATTCTCGTCGACTTTCTCACCATGATCACTGTTCATGGTAACATCGTTAGGCATTGAACTCGGATGGGCACCAAGTTTCTGTTGCAAAGGGTTTTGTTCACGACGAGTACGATCGTTTGGACAAACCGCATTAACCATTTTAGGAAACGAACATACTTCTTCTTCTTCGTAAGTACCCTCATCCTTGCGGTTGTTTCCCTCCATTGCTGATTGATTATAGTAAGATTTGAGAAGCCACAAGCTATATATATAGTGGGTGGGGGGGGGGGAGATCGAAGAAGAAGCTAGCTGCTTTTGAAAGTTGCCTCAATTAAGCGGGAAGAAAACATATGATTTTGCTTCGTCCTATGGGTTTCTCTAAAAATATTATTTACTCTTCCGTTTATTATATTGTTATATAGTTTTGTGAACAATTTTTACACACGTCAACTAGACAGAAGAAGACGTTTATTTTGTTGTTGTTTTTTATTCCATATGTTTTCTCACTCTTTCTTGAAATTCTAAGCACCAAATTGAAAACGACAGTGGAACAAATAGTGTCGTTCTTGTTCATGAACGGCACTCCTTAATTTTTAGTGTCTTTTTTTTTTATTATTATTTTATAATATCTTATGCAATAAATTGACTAATAATGAAAAAAGTAACGTAGTTGAAAATTTCGGAATCCTGGATCCAGTGTAGATAGATATACAATCATAATTCTTATGCTACTATATTTAGCTAGGGAACTTGATGAATATATTTATATAAAACATAAAGATGAGATCAAAACATAAAAACAAAAGAGAACTGTACTGCTCGAACATAAATTACATATTTCCGATTTAATTTTTTTCTTTTTCTTTTTTTGGTTAACAACGAGACAAACTTGCCGTCTATCAACAACATGCATGCACGGGCCGGAAGACATGCAAGGTCAAGAACAAAATTGACCAGATTAACACTAAGCAAGCTGTAGCTTCTGATACGTATATATATCTAGCTAGGGCGTATTTAAGTATATATTTGTCGAGTTCTCACAGATATTTTCAGCCAACAAAATCTTTCATATTAACATTTGCTGATCATATATTTTGAACTCTCGAATAGCTTCGCCATTATTACAAAATCATAAGACCGTCTAGTTACTTCAATGTGAAGGGGATATTTCTTAAGTGATGCATCGCAAACTTTTCTGCTCCCTCGGCAGACAATCTTCTCTCTAGATGTAAAAGAACTGCATTCTTTCGTTACTTCTTAAATGGCCAAAACCATCTTCTTAAAATATCACATGAGTATAAATTATTTTTAAAATTAGAAGAGATGGAAAAAGAAAAATTTATGACCACATAATATTTGGCCAAGATGTCTTTCATCTGACCGATTTGGAGTTCTTTGAATTGATAATGGTTTTGTATTGCTATATTTAATGTGGCCAACAACATCTTTCCAATATCATTTAATGTAATATATTTAATATTTACTTAAAAGAAATGAATTCTACAACATGAATAACTACATTTTTTTGCTCAAATAAAAAGATAAAACCTAGTTTGTTGAGATTATCTATAGTAATTAAAAATAAGAAATTTAGCCAAAAAAAATATTTAGAGTTTTTGGTTTAAAAGAAAACAATAATTAAAGTTTTACAGTTACTTGATTGTGACCTTAATGTTCACCTAATACTATAATTATTGTTTCATTATCAAATTATATATATATATATATATATATATATATTTAGTTATGTAATCAAACTTAATTATTACTTCTTGAATTAATTTATTTTATCAAACTGGTTTCGTTAACTGATTTTTTTTTATATGCTTGACCAAAACACGGATCATATACTAACATCAAATTTTTTTATCAATAGTTATTTTTTGTAAATAAACGTTAACATAATAAAATATCACTTATGTAACTTATGTTAAATCATTTTAATGACAAGGTTTTTAATATATTACGTTGTATCTTATTTTATTTAAGTATATTATTTTAGCACATTTTTTCTTTTATATTCGGAACAACTAATCCTTAAATTCATAATATAGATTTGTTCTTGGTGATTAATGTGAATTAAATATAGATGATGTTTGCACACTTGAACTAAAAACGAAAACGTTGCATTATATAACAACCCACATATATATTATAAGTTTACGACGATACACACTTATAAAGCTTATAAGAAAAAAAAAAAAAAAAAA
>NC_025691.1:18169773-18177951 GCF_000633955.1 Camelina sativa
GCGACAAACGACAACATAGCAAGCCACAACAGTACTAGCTTTTAAAACAACTTTGAAGGACAAGCCTTGTTTATTTAGTACACAACAAACCACATTCTTAAAGAATCTGAGAGCACCGGTCTTTTAATACTTAGACATGAACCGCTCTTATTATTACATAGGGTTTGCCGTCTCTGGTTCATAGTTGACTCCCTGTAAATTTTTCATTAAAAAAAAAAAATTAAGCAACAGCTTAACAACAATAATCACAAAAATTTAAGACATGCATGAAGAAGAAAATCAAATTTTAACCTGATAAGTGGGAACTGCAGCTGCAGGTACCATTTCGTTGCCGTAGCCGCTAGTTTGTCCGTATATATAGGGGTTATAATTATAAGGCATCATGTATTGTGGATGGACATAATTATAAGGGTACATCCATGGTCCCGGTCGATAATCCATCCCCATGTCCATTGGCGGCATCATGGGAGGGGGGTAGTAAAAACCCTGCATTGTTAAAGTTGTGAGTTTAGTAATGAGATATGGTTTTATTATCGTTGCTTTTGTCTAATCCAGCACGTCAAAGAATGACCATACATTTTTGTTTTTCTGTTTCGCAAAGAATACACACATATGATAAACTGAACTGAACCAAAACATCATTTAACTTTCTTATTTGCCCAGAAAAAAATAACCTTTCTTATAAATAAGAAAAACAAAAAAACTTAATTATTTGGTTAAAAATGGTATATTTTCTTATACAATTTTTTTTGAATTGAATGAAAACCATAAAAGTAATAAATAATTTTTCTTTTAAAAATCAGAAAACATAGATTAAACCCTATATATACATGCATGTCTTCTTGAGAGAAAAAAAAGGTAACGATTAAGATTACTTACTTCTACGTATTGTTTCAACTCCGTTATTTTACTGATGATACAGTCAAGGCTCGTGACCAAGTCTTTCTACAAATTAATGCATGCGAATAACAAATAGTAAAGTTGTATTAGTGACATGCTAGCTAACATATATATATATATATATATATATATATATATATATATAAGAATTAACTTTGTGTTGTTTATTTTTTTTATTAATTAGTGATTGTTCTTACAAGTTATTAGACATATTTTAAGTTTTCAAACACACATTATGAGAGAAGAAATTTATGCTTATATTATGTATATAAACACATGTATTAATTTGTGTTTGTATCAATAATCAATTATATGAAAAAGAATAGAGGCAAAAAAAATTGGTGTGAACCTTTTCAGTACAGCGTGTCAACTCCTTGAGCGTTTTAATTTTGGCATTTATATCAGTGCGTCTCCTCTGCATTATGAAATCAAAATGACAAAAGATTGAACAACTTTCCTTGGGAGCCACGCATTAAACAAACAAAGGAGTGTCCTTACCTTCTCGGTCAAATTACGACCTTCAGTATTACCACGTCGTCTCTTACTAAGAGTCATCGTTTCTTCTACAGAAACATCTTCCTTCTCCTTTTCCTTCCCCTTCCCCTTCTCCTTCTCCTTCTCCTTCCCCTTCTCCTTCTCCTTACCCTAAATAAGACAACGTATTAAGACGACATAACTTATGTATATATACATACATCTAAGAAAACCAACTACACAACTACCTCCTCCATCGGTTTCCAAGCAATTATGGCTTGAAGCAGCTCATCATTCTTGATAGCATCAACTTCGGCTGCAGCATTATTCCACAGTCCAACATCCTTATCACCGTCTTCAAGGACCTTCCAGAGCTCAGCCGGCACATCAACGGCCATCGATATAGGCATCGCCGGTTTTGGGCTTATTATCCCAGGATAGAACTCATCTCTAGGGTCTGGAACAGCGAAGGATTGGGAAAATAAGGACCAAAACTCGTTGCTATCTTGATCGTAGTAGTTGATATTCATGATATCGATAGGGGAACTAACTGAAGAATAAGAGTAGTGGTGAAGAGCTTGTGCCAGTAGGAAGAGGCATTTATAGGAGAGTGAACAAGAGCGGGAAAGACGGTTCTTGACTCAAACCCCTGTCGGAACTTGATCATATCGCACTCGATTTCTATTTTGCCGCTTGAGAATAAATATTATTTATCCATCTTCTTGTTTTTATCTTGATTTCTTTATCCATCAATTTTGCAATTTCGTTATCCAGCTTTTCCCACTTATCAACTAAAAATAAATTTACCGAATTATTAGCTACTTCTCACCAAGTTTCAAAATGTTGAGAAATTTTGTATTTATAAATGATAGTTAATGTGAAAATGTAATTATAAACGATTTTATAGTAGGCAAACTACTAATATGAATGTTGTAAAAAACAAAAAAGTTGTAAAAAAACATAAGTTTATTGATTTCTTAAGCAAACCATACAATTTTTGTGATTCAATTTTGATGTATGGGTTCGATGTAAGCCATGCTTTTTTTTCCTTGAACTTTCAATATTGAGCTACACACACACACGAGTTTTAGTTCTCTTCATCAGAACTTCAAATCGACAAAGATTTTTTTTGTTTATGGAGTTACAATTAATAAGCAATTCTACACACACACAAACATAAGAAAAATACTTTAAACGACTATATATTTTAAATGTTAAATACTGATAGATTTGTTTTAGCAAGTAATACAAATTCTAAATTACAAAATGTTTAATAAAAAAAGAAAGAGATATTTTAGTAAAAAGAATAATATATAGAAAAAGTTACGTAATCCAAAATACGTGGAGAGTCTTATCAATTGATTTGATGTAAGATATATGGAGATTTGTTTTATTTGTCTTTATTTCAAGTATTCTTTTTTATAGAAAATTAGAAATTATCATTGTAAAATAAATGTATCTTTTACTGTGTTGTCATTAGATTTCGTAGAAACCACTGTTAAAAAAGTTTTGCCTCCTTTTCGGAACTGGAATTACTGTCAACCAAGTTTTGCCTTCTTTTTCGTGCATTCTCTTTTTTCTTCACTTAAACATTATTATCGATCTCTGCCATGAAGATCTCAAGAAACGAAGAAGTAAAGATTGAGCAAAATTCAATCTGGATACTTGACCAGAACTTCAAATCGACAAAGAATTTTTGTTTCTGGAGTCACAATTAGTACATAAGCAATTCTACACACGGAAAAACATAAGAAAAATACTTACTAAAATTAAATTTGTTTTACTGAGAAATTCAGAACTCGTACTTACAAATATAAATATTAATTAAAATCTAATTTAAATTTAACGACAGTATATTTTTTTATGTCAAATACTGATTGATTTGTTTTAAGTAATACAAATTCTAAAATACAAAAGTTTAATTAAAAAAATAAGAGAAAAAGAGATATTTTAAGTAAGAGAAAAAAATATATAGAAAAAATTACGTAATCCAATATACGTGGAAAGTCTTATCAGTTGATTTGATCCAAGATATGTGGAGATTTGTTTTTGTTTTCCTTTTTGTCTTTATTTGAAATAAATTTTTATACTCAAAATTAGAAATTATTATTATAAATAATAATGAATTCTTACTATGCTATCATTATATTTCGTCAAAATTACTGTAAAACGAATTTTGGCTACTTTTTCGGAACTGGAAATACTGTAAACCAAAGTTTTGCCTACTTTTTCGAGCATTTTGTTTTTCTTTTTACTGAAACATTATTATTGATATACTACTATTTTCCGTTGCTAAAAAATTTGATATACTTTTAAAATTTAGTAATAATTTTACGACTAGAACTTTTATACCAATTCCCTAAAAGTAATAAAAATTCTCTAATACAAACTAAACGAGTATATGAGTTTTCAAGATATTTATCTGGTAACTCATACGTACAGATACAACTATTAATCTAAATATAATTTAACGTACGCCAGTAAAAGTATCAAATATTGATGGATTTCCTAAAGTTACATTAATTAGCATATGAAACTTGTTAATTCACAAGAAAGAAACAAAAAACAAAACTTACGAACACTGCCAAACGCATGTGGAGGGTGCAACACGATATGGATGTTTTAGCATTGCATATCTCAGAAAAAAATAAGTTTTGCCGATACATTTATATTCCTAAAATAAAAAGTTCTTAGATGTAGGATAAACACATTCAGATATGATCCATTCTGCAATGGTAAGAGTTTACACTAGTAATATTTGAAACGGTTAGGTGTTTTACATTAGTAATATTTTGAAATAATATTTGAAATTAGTTCACTATGAAAATAAATACGATATAATCTTAACTCAAGGCAACTGAAATAAAAAGTGTTTTAACAAAGAAATCTTTCTAATAAAATTGTATAAACCCAAAAAAAGAAAAGAAAAGAGTGAATAAACAAGATAGAGAGATATTATAGGAGCCAAAGTAATAATTTGATAAAAAATATTTAAATATGTGAAAAATAAAAAATTACGCATTCCAATGTGTACGGAAAGTCTTATCAGTTGATTTGGTTCAAGATATGTGGAGATTTTTTTTTTTTTTTTTGGGTTTTTTTTTCAACTAAGTTTTTATGGTGAATTTTAAATGAGAAAATGTTTAAGGTTATTTACCAAAAATATTATTCAAATTTAAAACACAATTGTTGGAATCACTGATGCTAAGAAATCAGAAATAACAAAATATTGAACATGCTGATATTTCGGCATTTCCGTTTAAGCTTTTGATCATTATCATGTATTGTTTACTTTTAATTTAACGATTACTCAATTAGTATTTGTTCTTGATTTATTTAACAAAAAACAAATTAAATACTAAAAAGGGCTAATATAAGGGCATTTATTCTATAACCAGACAAGGCATCAAATACTATTAACTGTGATCGTTTTTCTTCAAGGTTATATACTTTCACACTAAAATAATAGGGATATCACTTCTAAAAAATATATTTAGAAAATGCCAGATATTATTTAGACTAAAAAAGTGAACAATTAAATGTATTTTCAAGTGAAACAAAAAGATTATTAATCAAGTGATTAGACTTTTACAAAATGAAAGTCTTATCATTTGATTAAGTATAGATGGAAAGTCTAATCACTTGATTTGATCCAAGTTATAACAAGATTTTTTTTGTTTTGTCTGTCTATTTAAATTTTACAGAAAACTATAAACTATCATTCAAAATAATAATAGAAAATTCTACTATATTCTTTAATTTAATGTACAATTTATCGATGCTAAGAACTGATAAACATTACAGGCTGGTATTTGGTATTTCTGTAGGAAACAAGATTTATATAGTAGTAGTAACAATTTTTTAATTCTTGTAAAACTCCCTTCTTCATATAAAAGTTATTGTAACACTTAGATGATTTGTACTTTTGATTTAATGAAAAAATGTTACAGAACTTGTTGACAAAAAAAAAGAACAAAACAAAAAAAACTGAGGAAACATTATCCCCGAACACATGTCGATTGCTGGGGAGCAATATATGTTACGGATGTTTTCGACATTAAAATATTTCGGAACAAAATAAGATTTGCCGAGTCATTATATCTATAAGAAATACTTTTAGGGGTAGGTTCGATGGATAACTTATTAAAAATGAAAGAACAAAATACATATTGAAGAAGCTTTAATCCAAATTATCATTTCAGAGTTTTTTTTAAAAAAGCAAGAACCAATTTCCTGTATAGATATATTCTTATGTTTCAAATATTAGTTTAAAAGAAACAATTATTTTCTTTATAATAAAATGGAAGTACACAACATTGTTTTGTAAACTATATAATTTTAATAAGTTAGTTATAAATAGGTTATAAATTAATTGATTACAAGTTAAATAATAGATGTAACTTTAATTTATTTCTGAAAATCATAAAAAGAATATTCTAAAGAATCATTTGATATCATCTAACTTACCATATTAATTTTCTTTATTAAATTATTCATCCATATTAAAATCTTTGATATCTAACTTAACATATTAATTTGTTAAGTATCATTATACTTCACCTCTCATTTTTATATATAAGTCTATTTTGTGAAACAAATAAATTATCATATTATTTATTATAATTCAAAAATAGTTTTATTTCTGGATATACCATAAGTTGAATTTTTAAAAACAAGTATAAATTGTTCAATCTATAACATATTCAAGCTTTAGTAATATTATTTATTAAAAATAGTATCTATTGAACTAAAAAAGTTACTGAGTAACAAGTCAAAATTTGAATATTTAAATTCAATTTCATATTGTTTTGTTGAATTTTATAGTTTTATATAATATAATAAACTTTAAATAATTTATTTTGAAATATTTTTAAAATATTGAAACCTGATATAAAAGTTAAAAACTATAAACACTCTAAATTGATTTGTTATAGCAATGTTAATAATATGTCACTATAATATGAAAGAATTTCAAAAAACCAAATATATTAAAACAAAAAATATAACAATATATTAAATTACTCATTATATAATAACTCGCTTTTTAAAAACCAAATTTACAAATTATGTATTATAATGACATTCAAGTCATGATGGAGAATATACATTATTGAAATAACTTCACATGCATAAACTAATACAACATATTAAAATTTTATTTTAAAATATAAAATATAAAAAATTTTGTATAAAATAAAATTTAACCAGTGTTATAGCATGTGTACTTATCTGGAATCATTAACAATATAAAATTTACAAAATATGTGTCTTTTTTCAAGCCAACATATTTAGCATATGATTTTATTGCATAATGTTTTATGCAAAAAAACTTTTTAAAATAATCACATAAATTATATTATATTTTATATAAAGATTACTATATAAATAAAATGAATTTCAGCCCGTGCTCTAGCACGGGTCTTAATATAGTTTCATTATTAAACTAGCTGATACAATATAAGAATATAGATATTACTACAAAATCTATGGTCATTTTTACATTCCTAATTCAAAATATAACCTTTATATGCGAGTTTCATAACATGACCCTGAACTCTTGTTCATGTATTTAATTTTAGGTTATTATGATCTATTTTTTTCTTTTTAAAGGGAATAATTATATTATTGATGGTAGTTTAGATTGAATATTTACAATTGTTTCACTTAGAAATCAAAACGATAGAATGAATGTAGGGCAACTAAAACAAACTAAATATGATAGAATGAATGTAGGGCAAAATGATTAAAAAGAAAAAGAAAATGGAGAGATAGTTTAGCAAATAAAATAGTAGATACAGTTTAAATATCTAAAAAATAAACTTGCATTAAAATATCAGGTAATCTAATATATATGAAGAGTTCTATCATTTGATTAGATTCGAGATATAATGAGATTTGTTTTTTTTTCATTTTCTTTTTCTAAAAGTTAATAATTATTACTTACTCCTATTAAGGTAAAATTTTTTAGATAAAAACAAATCTTTATAAAATTATTTAACATTTTTTCCTACCATATATTCCATTAAACATAAAATACGGCTGTTAAAAAAAATGGTAAGAAGTACGAACTAGTCTGTATTATTGTATTAAGCATGCTTGATGTCGGGGTTTCCACTATTTTTTTGATCATCCATTGATTTCTTTTAAGGGAAAATTATAAATAAAGGATCTTTTTCTAAAAATTTGGCCATCTACACTTTTTTTTTTTAAATTTTGGTCAAATAAGTTTTAAGATTAAAAAAAACCAATAATACTCTCATTATATTTTTAGATTTAATTTGTTGATTTTTATTAACTGAAATTAAGAAAACAGTTTGAACAAACTATTTGCTTTTGTTGGGACTTATTTTGAAATCGAGTGGGCCTTATTTGATTTTATTGGATCTCGATAACCTTACAATTGAGAATACAAAAAAATTTGGAAAGGGGAAAAAGATTTTAATCAAAACTAAACCTTCTTTCGCCGTCCGCCGTCTCTCTCCGTTGTCTGGTTCTCACCATCGTCTCTCACCGTCTCTTCAGCTCACCTTCTCTCCGTCTTCACCATATCTCCATCTTCACCATCGATTCATCTCTTGATGAATTGGGTATGTAGAATTCTTTATTTTTTTGCATGTGGATTATTATGATGTATTAGTTTCTTGAGATTATGTAAACTTTATAACTTGATTTCAACCCAGATTTGTGTAAATATAAGTTTAGATCCGTTTTGCATCTTTATCACATAATTCTTGATTTATTTGCATGTTGATTATTATTTTTGTATTCTATTGACTTTAAAGGAAAAATTGTGTACCAGGGTTG
>NC_025691.1:18178011-18178710 GCF_000633955.1 Camelina sativa
TCCTACTTATGTCTTGTTTATTTGCTTGAGGGCAAGCAAAGACTAAGCTTGGGGGTGTTGATGCCACTATATTTTACCATATTTTAGGCCTTGTTTAGTTCATTTTTTGCATCATATAGAAGTGATTCCTTAGTTTTTATCACCATTTCTGTCCAAATATGCACTTCGAATGTTTAGAAGCATGCATTGCATACATTTATGCATTTGGAGTATTATTAGGTACTATGGAGCTCTAAAAGAGTAAGGAAGGACTTGCTGTTATTTCTGGAGCTAAACAAGAGGATAGGGAATATCAGGAAGGTTCGGAAGTCCACTCGACCACAGCACTCGAGCATGCATACGGTCGAGTACTCGGTCGGATGAATATATCGAGCTCCTCAAAGATCGATCCGAATGAAGATCTTCCGTTGCGATTCAGCTTCTGCATCCTTCATGAGAGTTTTAGGAAATTGAGTTATGTTTCTAATGCCGGTGGTTTCAAGCCAATCAGAGGTGTTTCGCCAGAGTTATACGGATTTTACTGAACAGATATCATGCCAGATCGAAGACTGAAGCTACTTGATGGACCAACCACTCGACCATGCACTCGACCGAGCACATGGTCGAGCTGACCGCCGCCTCTCTGTTTTGTCCTCTAGCTAACTAGGGCTTCTCTCTCTTTATTATATATATGTGTACTGGCACTTGTGGCCGAAGAGG